>NC_083460.1:24803810-25106310 GCF_030014155.1 Tachysurus vachellii
CTATTGTTGTTCATTCGGTTTTAGTATGTCAGACTGTTCATGTATCCCAATTTCTTATTTATTTTGTGTATGTGACTTGCGGGTCACTTTGTGTATGTGACTTGAGGCTCACTTTGTGTATGTGACTTGAGGGTCACTTTGTGTATGTGACTTGAGGGTCACTTTGTGTATGTGACTTGAGGGTCACTTTGTGTATGTGACTTGCCGGTCACTTTGTGTATGTGACTTGCGGGTCACTCGTTCTGCATCTGGATGCTTGTGTTTCTTGGCTTTATGGATATGACTTTGTTTATTTTAGGGAAAACTGGACAGGTGAGTACTTCACATGACATATATTGTGCAACACATTGGTAAGCTTTTCTGTATTAGAGACACTAGGTTAGGAGCGGGTGCCACTCTCTGTAACTTGCGGGTCACTTTGTGTATGTGAAAATTTAAGGCCTTAAACTCCCAAAAGGCCTTAAACGCTTGAACCCGGGAAATGCTGCTTGCAGCTTAAATTAGGGTTCAAGCGCGAAGCGCTGGAACACTATTGTATTTGCTCTGATTTTAAGGGTTCAAGCGCGAAGCGCTGGAACACTATTGTATTCGTTCTGATTTTTATTATTATTACTATTTTTATTATTCCGCCCTAGAAATGATCGTGCAGCCCAAACCGTAAGGCCTAGAGAGCTCAAACTTGGTCAGATGGTAGTACTGGTCACAGTTACACAGGGCCAAGGACTCAGTGAAATCGGCCAATCTGGGGTGCTTCAGCGCCCCTCAACGCGTTTGTGCCCATAACTCCTAAACTGTATGTCCAAATCTCAAGTGCTTTATATCATTGGAATCCTTGGCTCATGACTTAAAAAACGTATATCTCCGATTTCATTCCCCCCCCAATTTTTTTCGCTATAGCGCATTTTGTCCGAAACCTACTTTTGCGAACTAGTCCTAGGTTTTTTTGCCTGCTCGAGACCAATCCAGTGCAGTAATATTCTCTGGAGTCTCAATGTCAATAATTATGGAAAAAAAGTCGGAATTTTGATTCAGGGTCCTTAAGGGGCCCCAAAACGTTCGGACTGTGAGGAGCCAGTTTTACTAAAATGTCAATAACTCAAGAACTAAATGAGCTATCAACACCAAACCTGGGACACATGTGAAAGAGGTCAAACTGAAGTCACAGTTCAAAAACCGCGGCGATTGTTTGTTCTTGTTCTCTCTCTCTCTCTTGGCTCCACTATCTATCTTTTCAGATCCCTACCATTGGACATCTCCTGTCAATCTTCATTATCCTGTGTGACACAGTTCTAGAATCAGAGATTCTTCTGATTCTAGAATCTCTGAGTCCTGAGTTAGTGCTCTCCTCCAAGCACATTCAGCTTCAATTAGAGGGCTCTATTGTTGTTCATTTGGTTTTAGTATGTCAGACTGTTCATGTATCCCAATTTCTTAGTTATTTTGTGTATGTGACTTGCGGGTCACTTTGTGTACGTGACTTGCGGGTCACTTTGTGTATGTGACTTGCCTGTCACTTTGTGTATGTGACTTGAGGGTCACTTTGTGTATGTGACTTGAGGGTCACTTTGTGTATGTGACTAGCCGGTCACTTTGTGTATGTGACTTGCGGGTCACTCGTTCTGCATCTGGATGCTTGTGTTTCTTCGCTTTATGTATATGACTTTGTTTATTTTAGGGAAAACTGGAAAGGTGAGTACTTCACACGACATATATTGTGCAACACGTTTGTAAGCTTTTCTGTATTAGAGACACTAGGTTAGGAGCGGGTGCCACCCTCTGTAACTTGCGGGTCACTTTGTGTATGTGAAAATCCTTTAAGGCCTTAAACTCCCTAAAGGCCTTAAACGCTTGAACCCGGGAAATGCTGCTTGCAGCTTTAATTATTATTATTATTATTAGGGTTCAAGCGCGAAGTGCTGGAAACCTATTGTTTTTGTTAGGATTTTTATTATTATTATTATTATTATTATTATTATTATTCCGCCATAGAAACAGTCGTGCAGCCCAAACCGTAAGGCCTAGAGAGCTCAAACTTGGTCAGATGGTAGTACTGGTCACAGTTACTCAGGGCCAAAATCTCAGCAGAATCGGACAATTTGGGGCCCTTCAGCGCCCCAAAACGTCTTTGTCCCCGTAACCCCTAAACCCCTAAAACCCATATGTCCAAATCTCAAGTGCTTTATATCATTGGAATCCTTGGCTCATGACTTAAAAAACGTATATCTCCAATTTCATTTCTGCCATTAAATTTTTTCGCTATCGCGCATTTTATCCGAAACCTACTTTTGCTAACTAGTCCTAGGTTTTTCGCCTGATCAAGACCAATCCAGTGCAGTAATATTCTCTGGAGTCTCAAAGACAATAATTTTCAAAAAAGTCAAAATTTTGATTCAGGGTCCTTAAGGGGCCCCAAAAAGTTTGGACTGTGAGGAGCCAGTTTTAATAAAATGTCAATAACTCAAGAATTAAATGAGCTATCAACACCAAACTTGGGACACATGTGAAAGAGGTCAAACTGAGGTCACAGTTCACAAACCGTGGCGATTGGCCACTTCTATAATGGAAAAATCACTAAAAACAGCCATTTTAAAAAAAAAAAAGCTCTCTAGCGCCCCCAACAGTCCAAAAACCCAATTGTGTGCTGACTTGTAAGGCAAAGATTCTGATTCTGGTTCTGACTCGGAGTGGGTGGGGCCTAACCGGTAATAATTAATTTGTAATATTTATAACACTAGCTTACTACCTTTATGTTTTTATGAAATACAGCAAAAACGTGTCAGACACACAGTGTCTGGTTACTGGTTAGAGACAGCTGAAGGTTTAAAAAAGAAAAAAAATCTCCGACAGGCAGAGACGCAATGCGAGTCGCATTCTACCAACCAAGCACCACATCTGGACGAACCCACGTTTACCAGAACTCTACTGGTTAGTAAGTACGTATTATTAACGTTTCAACCCGAAGTAAAAAGCTGAAGAAACCCTAAACGTTAACGGAAAATACCCGCGAACCCGAGTGACTGAGGGAGAGACAGAGAGCTGTTCTGTGTGTGACTGTGAGTGAGCAGAGCGAGACACAGCAACACAATACATCTGTATGTGTGTAGGGGAGGGGCTCTGTGACTATCACTGTAGGGGAGGGGCGCTGTGACTAGCCTATCACTGTAGGGGAGGGGCACTGTGACTAGCCTATCACAGAACGCTGACACAATCAGCTAGCCAATGATGATTTTCATACAATCCGAGCACAGATATTGACTTGTATTACTCGTATAATACTCGTACTCGGCAGAAGTGCTTTATCCGTACCGGATACTCGTTTCAGCCAAGTATCCGGCTCATCTCTAATGAATATGACTTTGTTTATTTTAGGGAAAACTGGACGGGTGAGTACTTCACATGACATATGTTGTGGCACCCTCTGTAGCATGACATATGTAGCATGACATGACATATATTGTCATGTCAATCCAAAGGCCTTAAACGCTTGAACCCGGGAAATGCTGCTTGCAGCTTTAATTATTATTATTATTATAAGAACAAGATTTAGAAAGATGCACACACTTTCTGACCAGTCTGATTTTGTGATTTTATAAAAAAACTAGCCAGTCCAAAAAAATGCAGAGGGCTGTGATTACCCAGAAGTGTATTACTTTTGTTTAACCTCGTGGTCTGAAAGTGTAATCACTCTTGTACTATGGTGATTTGAAAACAATTAAATTTTTTAAAACTTATCAGAAATCATCATTCTTATCATGCATTTTACCTATATAAAGTTTTAATGTTGTGGAACACACGTGAGGAAAGCTAGCTCTTATTATTACTTATGCAGCTATATTAAAAGTCATTTTCTCAACAGCCACATTTTTTTCTCTTTCTCTTTTCTGTTTTCTATTTTCTGTGACTTTAACATAACTCAACGGTCTCCTAATAGAAATCTCCCCTTTATCAAAATCTTCTGTATTAAACAATAAAATCTTTTAAAAATCAATATATTATTAGCTTTATTTTTATACAAGTCTGTGTATGGGTTGTTACTATAGAAACAAACCGTGTTACAAGGAATACAGCATTAATATATAGCTGTATTTAATGTTACAGACGCTGTGGTGTAACTGTAATGAAGGCCATGAGCAGTGTGGGTCCGTTCTATTGACTACATTTCCCATCAGCCATTGAGTAATCAGCTCTGCCCCTGCTCGGCGGCCCCGTGGCTTTCCGTCAGCGTTGCGCAGGTTGGGTTTGAACCGAAAGCGGAGTGACCTTCCCGGGGTAGGAGCAGAGGAGGCAGTTGTAGGAGACTGAGCAGCAGACTAATGTCCGCACTTCAGTCCACAACTCTCGCTACAGAGATGAACAACCTACCTGGAGATGAAATTGGGTAAGTCACAGCTCGCGTTACAAAGTTTATTTCTTTAAATAACGTTAAAAATATCACTCTGTCATCTCTTCGCTAGCAAGCGACCTGCGCAGTGAGAGTGTAGCTTCAGCTCTGATAATGTTCAAGCTAGCTTACACTTACCGTCAACTGTCACTTATAAGCTAGCTGTTGTTAGCCAGTTTACCTGTCGGTAAGGAGATTGACGTGGTGTCCAAACAAAGGAGTTTAGAGTCTCTAACTTATTAAAGGTAGCAGTTCGAACCGAATTCGAACCGAGTTGAATGTCTTGATGAAAAACGAGTCATTCATAACTCGACGGCTTTCAAACTCTTTAGTTGAAAGCTAATGACGTTAGCCGGTGTTAGCTGGTTAATTAGCAGGTAGGTTAAATTACATTTAGTGTTGTCAGAGTTGTAAACATTGGGTCGCTTAAGTCAGTATTTTTTATTAAATCTGTGCACTGTGTTACATAAAGGAAATTCGTTAGTCTGGCAGGAATCATAATAAACGTGAGCTGAACGAGAGTCCGGTGGGTTTGTGAACGGCGTGTGAACGGCGAGAGGTTTCTTCGAACGAGAAGCTGAGTAACAAGCTGCAGTGCTGTGATAAACCCAGAAAAGTCACCCGAAGTGATAACTTGCTAGCCGAACGGAAATTACGTTTTTCTGACTATTTTCCTTGCACTTTATTTGTTGTTCTTACATATGCTTAGCTCACTGTCACATCCACTCGTTTTATAGGAAGCTGTTTGTGGGTGGATTAGACTGGAGTACGACTCAAGGTAAGACTGTGGAGTTTTCAAGCAATTATGAGACCCTGTTTAATATCAGACTATGAAAAACTTTCTTTTGAATTATTTTTCACATTGTGAGAACAGTATTATACCATCCACACTAGCTTCTTTAGCACAATTCAGATTATTTACTATAAGATCTTGACAGTTCACATTCGTGAGTACAAGTGACTCATGTATGTCTTTAACGAGGACTTGCTTGTCCAAAAAAATGCCCTGGATGCACAGATTGATTTCTTGATCAGTTGTTTCAAACACTATGTACAGTCTGTACTTTCTTCCAGTTTTGCATGAAATAAATATCAAATATCAAATTTGATCACATTTTCCTGTCTTCTCTGCTCTTGGTGTCCGCCATTGTTGGATGGTGATGACAACAGTGATAAGCGAATGCGATTTAGGAAAAAGCTGCATCAAATTTCCTTCTGGGTGTCCTCATTCATGTCTCATGTCTACATATCTGATCTAGGACCACATAGTGACTCAGGTCTAATTTAAAATTAATGTGTTTTTGTGTCTTAATAGTCCACACATAAAGCAAAATCTGTCAGTATAGTGCAGGATATTAGATTTGTGTCCTCAGTGCAGCATGTAAGAACACATTATTTAAATGACTTCAGAGTAAAGGTTTTCTAAAGGGTACAAGGGACAAGGGTTTAAGACCTGTAATAAAATATATGTTAGCCCAGTTCAGCCCATAGATGATGTGTGGAATAGTGTACAGTCTTGGCACAGATTTCAGTACAAGGTTTTCTTATTTGTGTTGCAGCCATTACAAACAAGCATTTCTTAAATATTTAAGGACTTGAATTGCCATAGCACTTTATGATGTGAGCCCTTGAATGCGCCAAAGTTATAAGACTCTTAAATATCATGCAGACTGAGCGAGCAAATATGTGCAGACCATTACTGCACCCGAGTATACCTGTAGGGTACCCGAGTACGCGGCATCTGCACGAAATCGGCATTAAATTTGGGCAAATTAAAATGCGCACACATTAAATATGGATACCCCACTTTAATGCGGGATTTAATGGTAAATAAAGTGGTTTGCTGCTTTAGATTTGGAAAAATGTGCAGAAAATAAAAGGCTCAGGCATGAGGATGACAACATATACTGTAGATGCAGGAATTATATGACTAGGATTAAGCCGAAATATTCCTCCAGTATTTCATTTTTCTCATTTCAGTACAGTAGTATTAAATATAAACCCTCGAAAAGTCTTGCATCTGAGAGAGATGCCATGTTTTGATTATTATTTGTTTTTTGTTGCTAGCAGTAATATATCTGTCTCCATTTAAGACCTGTTATTATAGCCTCTCACTAGCTGGAGCAAACAAAACAATCTCCTGATTGTTTTACATAGTTGCATGGCAAAATAAATTTTGAGAAACCTTAGTGCTCTATCTTCAATGTCTAAGAATTGACAAAATTTGATATATCACAGACCCACCTTTGATAACCACCTATAATTGCAAGTATATTAAGGCACATACGCACAGTTTACAATTCTGCTCAGATGTCTATTTTGAACCTAGAAAAGAAATTAGATAATTTAATTTATTTGTTGAAGTTGCTGCATTAAATAGTGTTCAGGTTGATTTTACAGCCTATTCACTTCCTCTTTTTTAGAGACTTTAAGAAATTACTTCTCCCAATATGGAGAGGTTGTGGACTGCGTCATCATGAAGGACAAAAGCACAAATCAGTCTAGGGGGTTTGGATTTGTGAAGTTTAAAGATCCAAACTGTGTTCGGACTGTACTGGACTCAAAGCCTCATAACCTTGATGGTAGAAATGTAAGAAAAGTTCAGCTTATTTTTTATGATTGTTATTATTATTAAATACATTGTCTGTGATGACAAATAATAATTAATGTTGAAGTGTGTGGAAATTGAAGGACAGCTGAAGTTTAATTATCTTCTCCCGCAGATTGACCCTAAGCCATGCACTCCAAGAGGAATGCAGCCAGAAAAGACAAGAGCAAAAGATGGCTGGGTAAGTTCAGTGACGCAAATTATGAAATTATAATTAAAGCTGTAGTAGTTAAGATGTTGATATTGAGAGAATTTAAATATTCTGAAAAATTGAAAATGCTCTGAATGGCCTTGGATTGAAAGTACTCATCTTGCTTTACATTTTAAACTGGTTATTTTATATCTTGTAGAAAGGAGGAAAAAGTGACAGCAATAAATCCAAGAAGATATTTGTTGGTGGAATTCCACACAACTGTGGTGAACCTGAACTCAGGGACTATTTTAACAGATTTGGAGTGGTAAGATGTAGATTGAGATACTTAGATGTCTTTGTTTTGTTTTCATATCGTACAGCAAAACAGTCTAATGATAATAATCAAAATAGTCACTAGTATGTTTTTAAGACTTTAACTATACAGATTATCTTTTGTAGTTGTGGTGTTGAATTTAGATCAGCCTTTAAGCGGTCACTTTATTCTGCTACTGACTCACTTTTCATACATTTTCTCCTTGAAGGTCACAGAGGTGGTAATGATCTATGATGCAGAGAAACAGAGACCCCGAGGTAAAAGCTGATCTAGTTCTGTTCCCAATACATCTACTTCATACTCATGACAAACTATTCTGACCCAAAGAGGGAGGAAAAAAAATTCTTGCTTGATGTCCTTCAGCAGAGCTCTTTCTGATCTCATTTCTGTCACCCATGTCTCCCATGTGGACTTTGACCTGTTTTCCATATTCTATCGAATCCACGACATATATAGGGCAGACATGTGCATTGTGGAAACATCACTGAATCAGCTTTTGATACATTTGAACCGTTACATTCTCTTTGTAAAGCAGTCATTAGACTTAATCTCCAGCTGCTTTTACTTGGATCCACTGTGCTCCTAAAACACAGAATCCGCTCTTCCTTGATAGAAGCGAAGGCAGATTATTTAAAATAGTCCAGCTGATTTCATCATGGCACCAGAACGCAGGTGATATGAATGAAACAGACACATGGACAGGTGTGGAAAGTGTTTAATTTTCCACAGTGTAACACATGCTGTGGAGGTGAAAGGAATTTTGTGTTAAAAATGCATTTTGATGTCAAGTTAAATTCCATAGAACACAAATAATTGGTGCTAAATATTAAGAACGTTGAATGAAAAAATAATAGTTAAGCATTCTGGTCTTTCCTGGAATATGCCATGCAAGGAATGCGTATTATGTGTAATATAATTTGCTGCGGTTTCAGTGGATTCACATATTTCATTTATTTATGGCTTCCACTCATGTGTTTGGGTGTATTAAGAGTTGTTTCCTCTTCTTTTGCTTATTGCAAAAGAAAAAAAATACCTAGACTCAAGTCTCTTTGAGGATACATGAATAGTTTGTCATTGGATTTTATCATGAGCATTGTTTTTTATTAGCTGTATACAATAAATATTTTTTTATTATATTTGTATGATATTCTTAATAATGAGTTTCTTTGTACAGAATATATACATATATATATTTATATATAGTAAAATAAGTCATGTCTTCTATATACATTTTTCTTGTGAATTGTTTGATTGTAATTAACTGTGTTTCTTAAGATGTGTTTTTTTTTCTTTAGGAGATTGTGTTCACAGTGGCACCACACTGATAAAAGTCAGGAAAGATGTGTATAATATGTTTTGCAGTGTCAGATTGGCAGGTGTAGCCAGAGTTCTTACAAAAAATATCTCAATGCAAGATCATAACCATTTTTATGAAAGTATCATTACACAATTATGTTAAAAGATATTAAAACACGTAAAATATCTAAACATATTAGGAACTTTTAAGGCATGTTTTTTTTTGTATGCACCAAGGCAGTTAACCAGCTGCTGGTTTGCAATGAAAAACTCAGTGTTTTTTACCTGTAGTTTTCTTTTGAAATTTCTTCCCTTACTCATCCGATTGTGTGATGCATGTCGGGAAAACTTCCACTGGCCTTCAACTGACTTTCAGGTGGCTGCTTACGGAAAAAGCTTTCCATTTTAATATGTAAATGAAGTTTGATCTTAAGTAGCTTAGTGACAGGTCAGATGTATATTTAGTGCTCATTTAAAACAAATGAGGCTCTCTGTATAGTATCAGAAATCTCAAATTCCCCAACTGGGTCTCAGAGGCTGCTTAATTGGAACCGGGTTAGATCCCAAAGTGGAGGGAATCTCACAACCCAGTTCTGCTGCACAGTTATTTGATCATTTTAAACTAGTTCACACAGTAGCACTAGTGCTGCAAAAGAACTGCTCACCCACTGTTTTATATGGTTTATCTCCTGCTTTATCATTAGGAATGACCCTGAAAATGAGGTCTTGGTTTTCATTTCATGCAGTAGCCTCAGCTAGATTAATGTCCTTCTAACGTGAACTTTTTTCCCTCATGAGCAAACAGTGTGTGGCTGCTTTCTACTACATAACTTTTTTTAAATTCAAAAACTAGTTCAGAAAACAAAAAGGGAAGCGGAAACTTTGGTTACACCTCATGCAATCCTAGCTATGCACAGACTCATAAGAACCCTACCTTTTTTTATCTCTGTGGTGCTTTTTTTTTTTTTTTTTTTTTTTTTTGGTAATGAAATAGCCGTGTTATAAATTGCTGTTCTCTTAGCTTAACCAAAATACTATGTCATTTTGGGAAGGCTTTGAGATCCTATTTTATATTCATCATTATCAAGTGTTAATGATTGTGGCTGCTGTCAGCATTTGTTATACATGTTATAAGAATATAACAAGGGGACATTCAAAGGGTTTGGATGAAACTATAGGAAATATAAATGTATAAATAGTGGACAGCTTTCACAAAACATAGGAAAATGTTTGTTTAAAACAAATAATACTTAATATATAAAACAGACTTATTTTGTAAGACAAAGCAATGTACTTGACTTAAAATACATTATCAAATGACAGTCATTAGTGGTTAATAATTGAAATTGATTGGTTTAATCCTTTTCATGCAAAGAAAGAGAACAATATTAATTGCAGTTCTTGTTTGGCGAACGTTTATGTATCGCTGACTGCAACATAATCCAAACCCCCCCAGTGTCACCTTGGTCAACTCCCCTTCCCCTGTTTTTCACCTTGTTCTGTCCCAACACCCTGCTACTTTGATTCACTTTTGGTCGTTGGCTAGGTTTTGGATTTATTACTTTCGAGGCCGAACAATCAGTGGACCAGGCTGTCAACATGCATTTTCACGACATCATGGGCAAAAAAGTGTGTAGTTGTAGTTTTATTTTACCCTAAGTAAGAAACTGAAGCTTGGATGACCAGCAGTGTTGTTTTCCTCCAGAGCCATGAACATCAGGTTAAGCCTGATATAACAAACTTAGAAATTAATAATGATTTGATATTACAGATGAAACAAAAAAAAAATGTGAAAAAAAGTGCTTTTGACAGTTATACTGTGTACAAGCTCTGCAGTCACCCAAGGTTTGGTTTACTTAGACTGCTCCTTTGGGTGTATTTTTCTTTGTGATCTGTATAGCCTGTGTAGCATTATCCAGGTTTTGTACATGAGACGGTTATTTTATTTTATTAATTTTTTACTGATATAGTGTTTAAAATGTAATCCATTTTCACCTAAAGGACTGGTCAATGTCATTTTTCATCTTTTATTATTAATTTAATTTTTGCCAGGTCACTTATAGTTTGAGTTCTTGACATTATTGCAAAAAAAACCTCACAAAGCAAATCCTCAATTAAGTGACCTCTGTAGTAATCTCCATACTGTGTCAATTTTATTTCTAAAAAAAAGGGAAGGGTTTACTTATTGTAGTTTATAGATGGATTGATGGATAGATAGGTAGATAGATAGACAGATGGAATGGAAGAGTACTGGCTCAGCTTTAATGCATGATTTGTTCATTCAGTCTGCTTAGTGGTGGATTTATATTACTCAATATTCTAAAATTGCCAAGGGCATTTTTCTGTACTTCGCTGTGTGCTGATTCAAAGTGACGAACCACTTTCATGAAGACTGTTGTTCTTTCTATGCAGTCTCACTGTTGCTGTCCTACATTGTACTTTTTTCTCATGTATCTACTCTCCCTTTGACTATGTCCTGTTTTCCTGGAGGAAACAGGTTCTCCAGTACATAGGCCATTGTTCTTCATGTGACATTATTGCAATGGGATTTTGGGGAGTTGGGGGCCATATGTTATAAAATTAGAAACTGGAACATACCAAACTGTTCTGGAAGTCCCAGCTCTGTAGTTGAATGCTTCATGTTTCAAGTGCTTCTTCCCATCATGCTGAGCTCTGAGTCCCGAGGGAGAAGGCCTAGGTAGTTGTGCGGCAGGTCTTAGACTATTCACTCAAACCAGCCCCTAATTAGGTCGACAAAGAGGGAAGAAGGAAGGCAAAAAAGAGGTCACTCTTTTATACTGCAGGAAGCAAGTAAAAAAAAAAAAAAAAAAGCCTGCCTTGCTCTTGATTCAAGGTGACCCCAATAACTCAACCCATTTAGGAGATGGTCTATTTCAGTCTTGCCCATTTTACATTCAGGCTGGTACACCTATTGTTGGATACTGAAAATACATAAACTCGCATATCTGATAATGCATATCCGATTTACTAAACATTTAAATAGACATATAGTTTCAATTTACATAGATGTCAAATCAAAATGATTAAAATTAAAAACATTTTTCCTATGTTTGACACAGTATGAAGATTAATTTCTTATTAGATCTATGACACCATTATTCTTTGCATGATTATTTTTTTTACAGTTAGATCTAAAGTTTTTGTTCTCATAATTCTACTTGAAATTGATCTAAATTGAGGTTCTTAAATGCATTAGCAAGGTAAGTCTTCACTTTCTATAATAGTTTTTATCTAAAAGGGATAAGATACAGCAGAAATGCAAGGAGGATGTTTCTAAGGTACACTTTATAGGGACAGTTTTTTTCCATGTTTATTAAATTATTCCTGTTCTTTGTTCAAATGAATTTTTTAAATCAGCTCTTTAAGTGAGCTGCATTCAAAAGTACCTTAGAAACATTGCTTAAGCATTATGTAGTATAAGAAGCCTAGGATTGATTTTTTTTAACTAATGAACTATTGTATTACAACTAAGTAAAACTATATCATCTGAATTACAGGATTAGTAATTGATGGGTAAAGAAGGCACATTAGTTATTGATTTCAAGTCTTTCACACCCTTCTGGTCTTGTCCTTTGTCCAGGTTGAAGTGAAAAAGGCTGAGCCTCGGGACAACAAAGCTCCTGGCCCTGGGCAGCTGGGAGCCAATCAATGGGGACCCAGAGCCATCTTAAGTGCAGCCAATGGCTGGGCTGCACAGCCTGCTCAGAGCTGGCAGCAGAGCTATGGTCCTCAGGGTGAGTGAGGCCGACTAAGTCTCCGTCTGGGAAAGTGACATCCTAGCATGAAAAAAGACACCAGAGGTGCCAACTGCTATCAGAGCCACAGTTTCCCTTCTTTTTGGTGACACTGTCTGTGCCATCTGTTCAAAAACCATTGTGTGTTGAAAGTGTAACTTTTTTTTCTGTACAAAGCAGAAAAAAAAATTTCTTTAATAGTTTGCAACTCTGTGCCAGTTGTGGAATCATTCAGCTATTGTAAGTCATGTACAAATACTTTGTCTTTTTCTCAGGTGTTTGGGTGTCTACAGGGCAACCGTTAGGTAGGTTATATTATTAGCCATATTTTAGACACATGTCCAGTTAAATTAGAAAGATGATTAGTAATCTTTGCCTGTCCTTTATGCCTCAGCGGGATATGGTCCACCTTTGCCAGCAGGCCGAGGTGCTGCTCAACCCACCTCACCCTTTAATGCGTTCCTAGTTACGGCACCTCCACCAGGGGGATTTGGGGCACCTCAGGGATATCCACAGCAGGGCTATAGCACACCTCCTCAATTTGGTAAGTCATAAAACATCTCCATCTGTTTGGTTCTTGGGTAGGTATGCATTGAGAACGCTTCATGTCTCTGCTGGTTCTGGTCCACATTTCATTAATCTACAGTAAGTGCTTTAGCATAGTCATGGTACATTGAGTATGAAATAGGCAAGAGGCAGAAATATGGCAGTTCATTGTAGGAAACCATGCACAGACAAACACATTTACAACTAAGGTCCATTTGGATACAGGCATGTTTTTGGGGAGGTGACTAGCTGCTGCACTATTATCTTTTAATCTCTAAAAATTGTTCCATTAAAATTATTGCAAAGAAATGTCTTGTTGATGTTTTGTTATTCCTACATTGTAAGGCACGAGTAGAAAGACTTTATCCTTAATATTTCACACTTTCATATAATGTCTTGTTTTCTTCATTTACATCATCATGTACTTACTTTTGATTCTTTGCAACCCTTTTTAAAAATGTGTTCTCCCCCTCCAAAACTGACAGGGTATAGTTTTGGCACCCCACAAGGTGACCAGTTTGTACCCCAAGGAATGCCTCCTCCTCCTACTACACCCGGAGCTGGGCCTCTGGGCTTTGCCCCTGCTACCACCCCTACTCAGGATATGAGCAAAGCCCCACCAGCACAGCCTGACTTCTCTTATAGCCAGTACGGTGAGTAAAGGGCTCACCTCAGCCTGGCCAGCTGCTCTCCTGTTACTGCTGATTGGATCCATTTTCTTAACCACCGTAGTTCTAGCCCATTACAATGATCCTCACACAAGCAAGAGCTTGCTCTTTATACCACTTGGCTGAACTGGCATGATGGCATCACGCTCAAACAAGCCTGCATACCTGATGATCCTGTAGATGCCACCACAACTATTTATATTATATATATTTATTTTAGTTTGTTGTGTTAGTCTGTGTGAATTATGCTGATGTGGAAGGATAATCAGTTGTATGTATGTATGAATTAGATCATCCTGTGTTGCACTGTTGCTTTTTGGGTAATGTGAGATGCCTCCTTTACTGTAGGCGGAAGCAGGGGTCAATTACTGGCACTTTAATTGACTTGAAGTGTTTAAATGATTTTATCATTTTCTTACTGATATACACAGTAACAACAGAATGACTATCAAAGCTTATATCAAAAGCTATGTATCAGTGAGCACAGGTGATATTTTAAAGAAGCATTATAGAAACTGAATAGGTCACTCCTTTCTCACAAATTTGTAACATTATCTGCACAGCACTTGATGGTTAATTTGACATTGCAGTTTATTAGACTTTTGTAATTCTTTAGATATCTAGAGGTCAGAAAAGCTGTAATGTTGTCACATACACTCATCTGTACACAATTTAATTGTTTTTAAAAACGTACACAACTCAATGCTTTACAGAATTATTCCTGTTTCTCAGAGGTTGACAAGAACATAGCAGAGACTTCACATTGTAGGATATGTAGATGCTCTACATATCACACAATCAAATCAGTGCACTGTGTCTGAGTACCTGTGAAATCCCAGATGTTAAATGTGCACTGGCACTGACCTGTATCTCATTAGCTGGCTGAACCAGAGTTGGTCAGTGCAGCAGTGTTGCCCTCACCTGGCTCAGTGTGTCATGCTTATGCTTTGCTTCCATCCATCATTACCATTACAAGTGCCTGCCTTTAAGAGTTAACAGTTTAAAGGCAGCAAAGGACCAATTCACTCACCTCGATTTAATACTTTTAGATCTTCAAGTGTCAGAGCAGCGTAAATACATTTTTTGTAGAAAAGCAGTTCAATTTGTTTAAGCAGCTCTCCCCCAGAGCTAGTATCAAAGGTAGGCTCTCTCTGGGTTTAGTCAACCTGGTCTCCTCATCTCCCTGCTAGGCTTGGGTAACTATCCTCAGGACCCCTCTGCCTACGGACCAACGCGTCCTTCTCACAGTTATGGTCAGGATGAGCAGGGATATAGTTCAGGTAGGTGGGAGCTACTGCATTTTACAACCACCCAATAAAATAGCAGATAATCAGTATGCAGACTCATGAGATTTTAGTGATAGTTATTTTCTTTTTCTACATGCATTTTACATACGCAAGTTTGTGCACATACTGTATGGCTATGTTGTATGCATATTGTACATACAGTATACATACAGTTCTTTTCTCCATATGGTATAATAAATACAGCTACATGTCATTTCTACAAAAACACTGCACCTTATGTATTTATAAATTGTACTCAATTGGCTACGGATCATACCATGTCAAACTCTTTATTGCATGGCTGATGTTTTGACAGTAGCTGTTGTTTACTATACAAATACAATGTCCTTCAGCTTATTTCTCTTTCTTTGTCTTTGCGTTGCTTTGCTGGCAAAAGGATGATCTAATTATGAACTTGTAAATTTGTATGTTTTTGCATTGTGCGCTACTCTGTTTTCATGCAACATTTGTAGCTGAATTGACAAATGTATTTTAGACAACTGAATGTGTTGGAAGTTGAAAAGAAAATGCTAGCAATTCATAGTTGATTATTTATTTTCCTAATTTATAGCCACAAAACTGTTCCTGTCTGTCTAATCTGTTTTCATGAATGAATCATCATAAAATGTAATAGGAAATGTTGTGAAAAGATCTGCAAGCATTTCTTTTTAACTCTTGTCCCTGAATAGCTTTGCTCTATATATATTTTCATTACTTTCTCTTTCCTCTTCTGTTTTAGTAGTAGTTTAGTGTCTTGCTATAATACAGTCTGGATTTATTTAATTATTTATTATTTTATTTTTATTTTGTTAAAAAGGGCATTTCTTCTGAAGGCCACTCTGTTTAATCTTCACTGACGTCCTTGTTTTGATTTACTTCTATCATGCTATTGATTCATTATTGTATTGTATTTGTTGGAACAGGTTATGGGCAGGATCTGAGTGGCTTTGGACATAGCTTTGCCGACCCTAGCCAGCAGACTGCCTCATATGGTGCCCCTTCTGCACAGCCTGCATCAGCACCGCAGCCCACAGCGAGTACTTTTGGTCGTGGGCAAAACCACAACGTCCAGGGCTTCCATCCTTACCGGCGCTGACCATTCCCTTCTGACTTCCTCAATGCAATACAAACCGTCAGGGAATCGATGTTCTGATCACAAATGCCACTGGATTGTGAACTTGAACATTACAAATGTAACTGGAGGGTGTTTGGGTGTATGTGTGCTTGTGTGTGTGTAAATTATGAACAGGGACTATACTCCTTTATGAGGAGGCCACGTTTGTTGTGTATTTTCTAGTAGGGCAGCGCTATTTAGCAATAGATTTTCTTGATTGGTGAAACATCAGCACAGAACCATGCCAGTCAGCGGAGTGACAGGGTCTCCCATTTCCTCAGCTTTAATTCTATTAGGGCAAAAATATTTTATTTTCAATTTTGTGGATTTTTGTTTACTATCTGAGCCTTCGACCATTTTATTTAAAAATTATTTGAAATAGAACTTACTAATATGTATTATAAACCTGAACTGTGCAATTTTTTAAAAGAATTTTGTACTATTAAATGTGCGCTTTTCTTGTTTTTATTTAATGATGTAGTGGATTCCCTCAGGTGGCTGTTTTAGTGCACTTTGCACTTATGCAAAACAAAGAGAGAAAATTATTTGAAATAAAAGATTTAAAGATACATGTTTCAGAATGTACTTTTATGAAGATATAAAGCAGTAAATATAAATACAGATTCCTTTTGAATTACTGAAACAAGAAGGCCGATTCTGTTTCAAGGCCAGAAAAGCATCACAAAAGAAGGTAACAGTTTGGTCGCTAGCTTGATGCAGTTATTGGGAGCAAATGATATGCCAATATTAAATGTTATATAGCTTAAATATTGGGTGGTCTGTCAGCAAAGATGCCAGGTTTTGAGTTGTTCTAGATGTAAATTATCAGAAAATTAAAGCTGAAGTTCTGATCTGTTGTCTCAGTCATCTTTTGATTTCAATTCCAAATGTTCCAAAACCACAGAATTGGCCTTGCTGTTTCAATACTTTAGGAGGATGCTATACTTCAGAATATTATTATTTCTGCAGGACTTTATTCATGGAATTTGTTTGGTATAGTATTCAGGTAAAGTATTTTCAGTGAATGAAATGCAAAAATAGTCTCTCCATTTGTACATGGTGTTAAATGTGTCAAGTCGAGATTTCATCTTTTTATATATTAATATTGTTGTAATATCTAACAATTATCTTCTGTTAAATTCTAGACTTTACTAGCCACGAGTGAATCAGTCAGAAAATCTGGAGCCAGAATGTGTGGTAGATCTACAGAGCTCAGCTGCATGTATCAATAAATAGTGCATTTTAGAAAAAAATATTAGAATAGGCATTTAAACATAAATTTGAAAAGACAAAATATATAAAAATCTCAGAAGTGAGTACACCCCTCACATTTTTGTAAATATTTTATCTTTTCATGTGACAACAATGAATAAATGACACTGTGCTACAATGTAAAGTAGTGAGTGTACAGCTTGTACAACTGTGTAAATTTGCTGTCCCCTCAAAATAACTCAACACAAAGCCATTAATGTCTGAACCACTGGCCACAAACTTGAGTACACCCCAAGTGAAAATGTCCATATTGGGCCAAAAGTGTCAATATTTTGTGGGGCCACCATTATTTTCCAGCACTGCCTTAACCCTCTTGGGCTTGGAGTTCACCAGAGCATCACAGGTTGCCACTGGAATCCTCTTCCACTCATCACGGAGCTGGTGGATGTTAGAGACCTTGCACTCCTCCACCTTCTGTTTGAGGATGCCCCAGGGATGCTCAATAGGGTTTTAGGTCTGGAGACATGCTTAGCCAGTCCATCACTTTTACCCTCAGCTTCTGTTAGCAAGGTAGTGGTCATCTTGAAGGTGTGTTTGGGGTTATCATGTTGGAATTCTGCCATGGGGCCAGTCTCATAAGGGAGGGGATCATGCTCTGCTTCAATATGTCACTGTACATGTCGGCATACATGGTTCTCTCAATGAACTGTAGCTCCTCAGTGCTGGCATTACTCATGCAGCCTTAGACCATGACACTCCCACCACCATGCTTGACTGTAGGCAACACACACTTGTCTTTGTACCCCTCACCTGGTTGCCACTATACGCGCTTGTTAGGGGACACCTATTGTTATCGTTAGTTTTCTTATTATTATTATTAGGGCCTGAGCACCGAATGGTGCGAAGCCCTATTGTTTTTCCTCGGGAGTATTATTTTTAGGGCCTGAGCACCGAATGGTGCGAAGTGCGAATAAATTATTTATTTATTTATATATATATTTTTTTTTCCCCACACATTGGCCAATTGGGGTCCCTTAACATGCTCGAAAACTCTTGAAATTTCGCGCGACACTAGGATTGGACAAAGGTTGGAATACGGGCGTGGCAGGGGGGCTCTGTAGTGCCCACTGTAATGCAAAAACAAACAGATCGGGCAATTATGTACGCACATGTACGAGAGTTGGTACGCATATAGATCTCATCGACACGAACAACTTTCGCGCTCTAAACTATGAGCTCCGCCCAACAGGAAGTCGGCCATTTTGGATTGTTTTATAATTGCATGCGGTGAACTTTTAAATACTCCTCCTAGGGAATTCATGCGATTGACATCAAACGTTGTGAACATGATGCCGAGACATTGCACTTGCTAAATTGCGAAGGGATTTTTGATATCTCGAACGGTGCTGCCATGGCGAGGCGACTAAGTTATGGCGAATTCAGAGAAACAGGAAATGTCTAATATCTAAAGCAAAAAATGTCTTATTGGGATGACACGCGGTGTGTATGTTCGGCCAAGGATTCCGATCGCATCGATGTGCCTATTGTGAATCTCGGACATAGCGCCACCAACAAGTACCAGGAAGTGTGTCAGTCACAACAGTTGCATGTGGTGAACTTTTAAATACTCCTCCTAGGGAATTCATGCGATTGACACCAAAAGTGGTCAACATGATGCCGAGACATTGCACTTGCTAAATTGCGAAGGGATTTTTGATATATCGAACGGTGCTGCCATGGCGAGGTGACAAAGTTATGGCGAATTCAGAGAAACAGGAAATGTCTAATATCTAAAGCAAAAAATGTCTTATTGTGATGACACGTGGTGTGTATGTTCGGCCAAGGATTCCGATCGCATCGATGTGCCTATTGTGAATCTCGGACATAGCGCCACCAACAGGCACCAGGAAGTGTGTCAGTCACAAAGGTGGATTTTTTCACAGTTGCATGCAATGGACTTTTAAATACTCCTCCTAGAGGATTCATGCGATTGACACCAAAAGTGGTCAACATGATTCTTAGACGTTGTAGATGATAAATTGCGTAGGGATTTTTGATATCTTGAACGCTGTTCTCATGGCAACGCGTCAAACTTTACTTTCTTTTTCAGGCATATTTAAGGCTTTTGGCGTGCTTAGATTAACTTGAAATTTGACACATACATCACATTTGTCGGCTGTTAAGTGTGGACAAAAAGGTCAGACAAAGGTGTGTCTCTTAAGTGGCTCACTAGCGCCCCCATTTGTCTAAAATGTGGGGTTTCATTTACCTACAGTCCCCAAATGGGTCAGTAACAACATAAAATAGTCCACTGATATTTACCCACTTGATGCACTTGCCCACCGTGCATTGTTTTCTGGGAGGCACCGTATAGCGATAAAAAAACGTGCGAAGGCCCGCCATCGCTGGTTTATTTTTTTATTTTTTTTATTTTTTTTCCCCCACACATTGGCCAATTGGGGTCCCTTAACATGCTCGAAAACTCTTGAAATTTGGCACACACGTCAGAGTCGCAAGACACTAGGATTGGACAAAGGTTGGAATACGGGCGTGGCAGGGGGGCTCTGTAGCGCCCCCTGTAATGCAAAAACAAACATTGGTGCACAGATCAGGCAATTATGTACGCACATGTACGAGAGTTGGTACGCATATAGATCTCATCAACCCGAACAACTTTCGCGCTCTAAACTATGAGCTCTGCCCAACAGGAAGTCGGCCATTTTGGATTGTTTTATAAGTGCATGTGGTGAACTTTTAAATACTCCTCCTAGGGAATTCATGCGATTGACATCAAACGTTGTGAACATGATGCCGAGACATTGCACTTGCTAATTTGCGAAGGGATTTTTGATATCTCGAACGGTGCTGCCATGGCGAGGCGACAAAGTTATGGCGAATTCAGAGAAACAGGAAGTGTCTAATATCTAAAGCAAAAAATGTCTTATTGGGATGAAACGCAGAGTGTATGTTCGGCCAAGGATTCCGATCGCATCGATGTGCCTAATGTGAATCTCGGACATAGCGCCACCAACAGGCACCAGGAAGTGTGTCAGTCACAACAGTTGCATGTGGTGAACTTTTATATACTCCTCCTAGGGAATTTATGCGATTGACATCAAACGTGGTGAACATGATGCCGAGACATTGCACTTGCTAAATTGCGAAGGGATTTTTGATATCTTGAACGGTGCTGCCATGGCGAGGCGACAAAGTTATGGCGAATTCAGAGAAATAGAAAGTGTCTAATATCTAAAGCAAAAAATGTCTTATTGTGATGACACGCGGTGTGTATATTCGGCCAAGGATTCCGATCGCATCGATGTGCTTATTGTGAGTCCCGGGTATAGCGCCACCAACAGGCCCTAGGAAGTGTGTCAGTCACAAAGGTGGATTTTTTGTCAGCTGCATGCGGTAAACTTTTAAATACTCCTCCTAGGGGATTCATGCAATTGAGACCAGACTTTGCCACCATGATGCAGAGATATTGCAGATGCGAAATTGCGAACGGATTTTTGATATTATTATTATACTGTTGCCATGGCATCGTGTCAAAGTTTATTTCAGGCATATTTAAGGCTTTTGGCGTGCTTAGATTAACTTGAAATTTGACACATACATCACATTTGTCGGCTGTTCAGTGTGGACAAAAAGGTCAGACAAAGGTGTGTCTCTTAAGTGGCTCACTAGCGCCCCCATTTGTCTAAAATATGGGGTTTCATTTACCTACAGTCCCCAAATGGGTCAGTAACAACATAAAATAGTCCACTGATATTTACCCACTTGATGCACTTGCCCACCGTGCATTGTTTTCTGGAAGGCACCGTATAGCGATGAAAAAACGTGTGAAGGCCCGTCATCGCTGCTTGCAGCTATATTTATTATTATTATTATTATTATTATTATTATTATTATTATTATTATTCCGCCCTAGAAACAATCGTGCAGCCCAAACCATAAGGCCTAGAGAGCTCAAACTTGGTCAGATGGTAGTACTGTTCACAGTTACTCAGGGCCAAAATCTCAGCGGAATCGGACAATCAGCGCCCCAAAACGTGTTTGTCCCCAATAACCCCTAAACCCCTAAAACCCCTATGTCCAAATCTCAAGTGCTTTATATATTGGAATCCTTGGCTCATGACTTAAAAAACGTATATCTCCAATTTCATTTCCACCATTAAATTTTTTCGCTATAGCGCATTTTATCCGAAACCTACTTTTCCTAACTAGTCCTAGGTTTTTCGCCTGATCGAGACCAATCCAGTGCAGTATTCTCTGGAGTCTCAATGACAATAATTTTCGAAAAAAAAGTCGAAATTTTGATTCAGGGTCCTTAAGGGGCCCAAAAACGTTTGGACTGTGAGGAGCCAGTTTTACTAAAATGTCAATAACTCAAGAACTAAATGAGCTATCAACACCAAACTTGGGACACATGTGAAAGAGGTCAAACTGAGGTCACATTTCAAAAACCGTGGCGATTGGCCACTTCGTGGCTCTATAACGGAAAAATCACTAAAAACAGCCATTTTAAAAAAAAAAAAGCCCTCTAGTGCCCCCAACAGTCCAAAAACCCAATTTTGTGCTGACTTGTAAGGCAAAGATTCTGATTCTGGTTCTGACTCGGAAGTAGGCGGGGCTTGTCTTCAAGTGGGCGGGGCTTTAATTACCGGTTAAAAGCTAGCCAATGATGATTTTCATACAATCCGAGCACAAATATTGACTCGTATTACTCATATAATACTCGTACTCGGCAGAAGTGCTTTATCCGTACCGGATACTCGTTTCAGCCGAGTATCCGGCTCATCTCTAATGGATATGACTTTGTTTATTTTAGGGAAAACTGGACAGGTGAGTACTTCACATGACACATGTTGTGGCACCCTCTGTAGCATGACATATGTAGCATGACATGACATATATTGTCATGTCAATCCAAAGGCCTTAAACGCTTGAACCCGGGAAATGCTGCTTGCAGCTTTAATTATTATTATTATTATAAGAACAAGATTTAGAAAGATGCACACACTTTCTGACCAGTCTGATTTTGTGATTTTATAAAAAAAACTAGCCGGTCCAAAAAAATGCAGAGGGCTGTGATTACCCAGAAGTGTATTACTTTTGTTTAACCTCGTGGTCTGAAAGTGTAATCACTCTTGTACTATGGTGATTTGAAAACAATTAAATTTTTTAAAACTTATCAGAAATCATCATTCTTATCATGCATTTTACCTATATAAAGTTTTAATGTTGTGGAACACACGTGAGGAAAGCTAGCTCTTATTATTACTTATGCAGCTATATTAAAAGTCATTTTCTCAACAGCCACATTTTTTTCTCTTTCTCTTTTCTGTTTTCTATTTTCTGTTAATTTCTGTTTAATTATTATTATTCCGCCCTAGAAACGATCGTGCAGCCCAAACCGTAAGGCCTAGAGAGCTCAAACTTGGTCAGATGGTAGTACTGGTCACAGTTACTCAGGGCCAAAATCTCAGCGGAATCGGAAAATTTGGGGCATTCCGCTGGAGTCTCAATGACAATAATTTTCGAAAAAAAGTCTAAATTTTGATTCAGGGTCCTTAAGGGGCCCCAAAACGTTTGGACTGTGAGGAGCCAGTTTTACTAAAATGTCAATAACTCAAGAACTAAATGAGCTATCAACACCAAACTTCGGAGACATGTGAAAGAGGTCAAACTGAGGTCACATTTCAAAAACCATGGCGATTGGCCACTTCGTGGCGCTATAATGGAAAAATCACTAAAAACAGCCATTTTTTAAAAAAAAAAGCCCTCTAGCGCCCCCAACAGTCCAAAAACCCAATTGTGTGCTGACTTGTAAGGCAAAGATTCTGATTCTGGTTCTGACTCGGAGTGGGTGGGGACTAACCCGGAAGTAGGCGGGGCTTGTCTTGAAATGGGCGGGGCTTTAACCGGTAATAATTCATTTGTAATATTTATAACACTAGCTTACTACCTTTATGTTTTTATGAAATACAGCAAAAACGTGTCTCAGACACAGTGTCTGGTTACTGGTTAGAGACAGCTGAAGGTTTAAAAAAGAAAAAAATCTCCGACAGGCAGAGACGCAATGCGAGTCGCATTCTACCAACCAAGCACCACGTCTGAACGAACCCACGTTTACCAGAACTCTACTGGTTAGTAAGTGCGTATTATTAACGTTACAACCCGAAGTAAAAAGCTGAAGAAACCCTAAACGTTAACGGAAAAGACCCGCGAACCCGAGTGACTGAGGGAGAGACAGAGAGCTGTTCTGTGTGTGACTGTGAGTGAGCAGAGCGAGACACAGCAACACAATACATCTGTATGTGTGTAGGGGAGGGGCGCTGTGACTAGCCTATCACTGTAGGGGAGGGGCGCTGTGACTAGCCTATCATTGTAGGGGAGGGGCGCTGTGACTAGCCTATCACTGTAGAGGAGGGGCGCTGTGACTAGCCTATCACTGTAGGGGAGGGGCGCTGTGACTAGCCTATCACTGTAGGGGAGGGGCGCTGTGACTAGCCTATCACTGTGGGGGAGGGGCACTGTGACTAGCCTATCACAGAACGCTGACACAATCAGCTAGCCAATGATGATTTTCATACAATCCGAGCACAGATATTGACTCGTATTACTCGTATAATACTCGTACTCGGCAGAAGTGCCAAGTAGTGCCAAGATACTCGTTTCAGCCAAGTATCCGGCTTATCTCTAATGGATATGACTTTGTTTATTTTAGGGAACACTGGACGGGTGAGTACTTCACATCACATATGTTGTGGCACACTCTGTAGCATGACATATGTAGCATGACATGACATATATTGTCATGTCAATCCAAAGGCCTTAAACGCTTGAACCTGGGAAATGCTGCTTGCAGCTTTAATTATTATTATTATTATTATTATTCCGCCCTAGAAATGGCGTGCAGCCCAACCGCTTCAGCGCCCCAAAACGCGTTTGTCCCCATAACTCCTAAATCCCTAAAACCCCTATGTCCAAATCTCAAGTGCTTTATATCATTGGAATCCTTGGCTCATGACTTAAAAAACGTATATCTCCGATTTCATCTACGCCATTAAATTTTTTTGCTATAGCGCATTTTGTCCGAAACCTACTTTTGCTAACTAGTCCTAGGTTTTCCGCCTGATCGAGACCAATCCAGTGCAGTAATATTCTCTGGAGTCTCAATGTCAATAATTTTCGAAAAAAGTCGAAATTTTGATTCAGGGTCCTTAAGGGGCCCAAAAACGTTTGGACTGTGAGGAGCCAGTTTTACTAAAATGTCAATAACTCAAGAACTAAATGAGCTATCGACACCAAACCTGGGACACATGTGAAAGAGGTCAAACTGAGGTCACAGTTCAAAAACCGCGGCGATTGTTTGTTCTTGTTCTCTCTCTCTCTCTCTTTGCTCCACTATCTATCTTTTCAGATCCCTAGCATTGGACATCTCCTGTCAATCTTCATTATCCTGTGTGACATCACAGTCCGAACACAGTTCTAGAATCAGTGCTCTCAGTGTTCTAGAATTAGTGATCTCCTCCAAGCACATTCAGCTTCAATTAGAGGTCTCTATTGTTGTTCATTCGGTTTTAGTAACTTGTGTAGCTTACTCACACTCGCACACTCACATACTCACACACTCACTCACAAACACCCTCACTGACTCACACACTCACACACACTTACACACTCACTCACACACACTTACACACTCACTCACACACACTTACACACACACATACACACACTTACACACACACACACTTACACAAACACTTACACACACTCACACTTACACACTCACACTTACACACACACACACACTCGCACTTACACACACACTTACACAAACACTCACACCTACACACACTTACACACATTTTGAATTTTCACGTTAAGTTCAGTATTTTACCAAGACAATGCCATATCGCTACGAAACTTGGTATGGTTCATCAGCGACATGTTCTGAGCGCATTTGATTGGCTTGACCCCGGTATCGCTGCTTGCAGCTATATTTTATCTTGGTCTCTTCAGACCACTGGACATAGTTCCAGTAATCCATGTCCTTAGTCTGCTTGTTTTCAGCAAACTGTTTGCGGGCTTTCTTGTACATTACAAGTCACGTCAAGACGCTTTTCTGGTCATTTCAACCATATATATCTGTTGCAGCACACAGTGAAATGAGACAACGTTTCTCCAGGATCAAGGTGCTACATAAAACAAAGACAGCGCTAGGACTTAGTAAGTAGTCCTAGCCACATAAAGTGCAACTGTGCAACCTGGTGCAAACAGTGCAGGACAAGACAGACAAGACAGTGTAGGACAAAATACAGTGCAGACAAAAGGTTACAAGACAATACACAAAATACAAAAAAGACAATACACAAAAGACAGTAAACAAAAAACAGCGCCGACCGACCAGTGTCAATACTATATGCAAGTTCAGACAATATTGCGTGCAGTAATACTAGAATGAACACAGTTTCTTAGCAGCAGGTCCCTGAGATACTGTATAAGATAGCTAAAACAGCATAAGATAAGATATAAAAACAGCAAAACAACAACTGAAATATTGTACAGTATGTGCAAAATGACTGAAATGTTAGACAGTGTGTGCAAAGAGCAAAAAAGTAAAAAAAAGTGTGCAAAACAGCATGTAAACAGTTTGTAAACAGTTTGCAACATGTAAACAAGTTGATAGATGTATATTAGAATTGTGTGTATGTGGTGTAGGGTTAGGGTTAGGGTTAGGGTTAGCCCTAACCTAACCCTAACCCTAACCCTAACCCTGTGCAGTCCATACATATGATGTGCGTGTGTATGTTGTGCTCAGTAAAGTTCAGTTCAGTTTTTAAGGAGTCTGATGGCTTGTGGGAAAAAACTGTTACACAGTCTGGTTGTGAGGGCCCGAATGCTTCGGTACCTTTTTCCAGATGGCAGGAGGGTGAAGAGTGTGTGAGGGGTGTGTGGGGTCATCCACAATGCTGTTAGCTTTGCGGATGCAGCGTGTGGTGTAAGTGTCCATGATAGAGGGAAGAGAGACTCCAATGATCTTCTCTGCTGTCCTCACTATCTGCTACAGGGTCTTGCGATCAGCGATGGTGCAGTTCCCAAACCAGACAGTGATGCAGCTGCTCAGAATGCTCTCAATTGTCCCTCTGTAGAACATGGTCAGGATGGGGGGAGGGAGATGTGCCTTTCTCAGCCTTCGTAGGAAGTAGAGACGCTGCTGGGCTTTCTTGGTGACGGAACTGGTGTTGAGTGACAACCAAGGTGAGGGAACTGGTGGTGAGGTTCTCCGCTAGATGAACACCAAGACATTTGGTGCTCTTGACGATCTCTACCGATGATCCATCGATGTTCAGCGGAGAGTGGTCGCTCTGTGCTTTTCTGAAGTCAACAACCATCTCTTTAGTTTTATCAACATTCAGAGACAGGTTGTTGGTTCTACACCGGGTAGTTAGCTGTTGCACCTCCTCTCTGTATGCTGACTCGTCGTTCTTGCTGATGAGACCCACCACAGTCGTGTCATCGGTGAACTTGATGATATGGTTTGATCTGTGTGTTGCACAGTCGTGAGAGTGAACAGCAGTGGACTGAGCACGCAGCCTTGAGGAGCTCCAGTGTTCAGTGTGGTGGTTTAGGAGATGCAGTTCCCGATCCGGACTGACTGAGGTTTCCCAGTCAGAAAGTCCAGGATCCAGGTGCAGAGGGAGGTGTTTAGTCCCAGCAGGCTCAGCTTCCCAATCGGGTGCTGAGGGATGATTGTGTTGAATGCTGAACTAAAGTCTATGAACAGCATTCGTACGTATGTGTCTTTATTGTCCAGGTGGGTGGGTAACTGGGTCTTGATGTGCCTCATGACGAGCTTCTTGAAGCACTTTATAACTATGGGTGTGAGTGCGACGGGACGATAGTTATTGAGGCAGGACACTGTAGACTTCTTTGGGACGGGGACAATGGTAGTAGTCTTGAGGCACGTAGGAACAACGGCGCTGCTCAGTGAAATGTTGAAGATGTCCGTAAAGGCATCCGCTAGCTGTTTTGCACATTCTCTGAGCACCCTGCCAGGAAGGTCCAGCAGCCTTCCGTGGGTTAACTCTGCATAGAGATCCTCACTTCGGCCGTGGATAGACAGAGCACCTGGTTGTCAGGGGGAGGGATGGTCTTCCTTGCCGTTACGTTGTTCTGTACATCAAACCGAGCGTAGCGGCTTCCTTCTGAGACGACAGCCATGCAGAGCAATTTCATGCAGTGTGTGACGTATGGTCTGAGCACTGACAGGCTGACTCCCTACCCCTTCAACCTCTGCAGCAATGCTGGCAGTATTCATACGTCTATTTCCCAAACACAACCTCTGGATATGACACTGACCACGTGCACTCAACCTCCATGGCAAAACCTGTTCTGAGTGGAACCTGTCCTGTTAAACCACTGTATGGTCTTGGCCACCATGCTGCAGCTTAGTCTTGGGTCTTGGCAATCTTCTTATAGCCTACGCCATCTTTGTGTAGAGCAACAACTATTTTTTCAGATCCTCAGAGAGTTCTTTGCCATGAGGTGCCATATTGAACTTCCAGTGACCAGTATGAGAGAGTGAGAGCGATAACACCAAATTTTACACACCTGCTTCCCATTCACACTTGAGAACTTGTAACACTAACCAGTCACATGACACTGGGGAAAGAAAATGATTAATTGGGTCCAATTTGGACATTTTCACTTAGGGGTGTACTCACTTTTGTGGGCAACGGTTTAGACATTAATGGCTGTGTGTTTAGTTATTTTGAGGGGACAGTAAATTTACACTGTTATACAAGCTGTACACTCACTACTTTACATTGTAGCACAGTGTCATTTATTCATGAAAAGATATAATAAAATATTTACAAAAATGTGAGGGGTGTACTGACTTCTGTGAGATACTTTATACAGTATATATATAAACACAAACTCCTGCTTCAGTGTTTTAATCCAAGGTGTTAAGTCATCTAATTTTCGCTTATATTTTTCACACTGAGATTGAGAAGCTATGGTATCAGCACATTGCATACAATCATGCAGCAGCTTCTGGTAATGTTCACATCAACCATCAGAATTGGGGGAAAATGTAATCTCAGTGATTTTGATCATGCCTATTATTGTATGATGCAGTCATGTCAACCGGGACCAGAGCCTTATAGGAATGTCTCCAACATCGATTAGAACTCCTGCTATGAATAACTGTGGTTGTTAGGAGAATAACGAGAGATCCCAGGGAGGGTACAAGTGTTCCTAGTAAAGTATTTAGCTATAAAATCACAAATTTGAACTTTACAGATACAAGACCTGTAATAGTTTTGGATGTCTTTTGATGTTGAAGATTATTATTGTTATAGACATTATCTTTGTTGTTTGTTTATTAAATAAATAAAAAACTAGTGTCTTTCATGAATGATACAGCACCTCAAGAGGTACAAGAGGATAAAGAGCATATGTTAACTTTAGCTCAAAACGTATTAAAACATGAGCTAGCTGAAGAAACGTCCTACATTAGAACTTATTCAAATCTCAATTAGCTGATATTATCTTTCTTTATATACTGTTTTTAATCAAAAACTATGCACTCTTGTATAGCTCACTTAATAAAATATAAAATTTTCAACAATTTGTGTCAAACATAGACATGAAAAACTTGGTGCTTTTCCATTTCGACCTGTATACTACATGCCATTTGCATGTAGTTTTATCTCCGCACCGCCAGATGGAGACTTAATATCCTATCTCAGATACTATCCAAAAAAAATTTTTTTTAGTGCGAGCCAACGCTAAGTACTTCCTTTTCCGGTCTCTCTCTCAAGATGGTAGGTGTTGTTTTATTTCTGTTTTACTAAAATCTAATAGAATCCACAGAAAATCCGGGCTAATTTGCGGGGCATTTTGTGTTTTTAGATTACATTAACCTCGCTGCGGTGTTTGTTGACGTTATTTTTTTAGCGCCGAACATTTGTTGTTGTTTAATGTGGACATCTTTTGCTAGCGCTTTACAGCCGCTAGTCAGGAGCCCTTAGACTGAGCTCGTCGTTCCTTTAGTGATATTTATATCAATAAATAAACTATTATACCGTTAAGTTGCATCTGTTTCCACACTAAGCTATAAGTTAATGTTATGTTTGAAACGAGAGGTTTGCCGAAATTGACGTTAGTTTGCTTGTCGGGCCTGTGTGGTTTTTTTTTCCTAGCTAGCACCATCAAGCTAACACCGTGTAGCGGCTTCTGTAAATTAGTCTTGTTTAATCAATTGTTTTTAATTAATTAATTAATTAATTAATAAATACACGTGTGGATGTTGTGTGATTACAGGCGGACGCAGAGCAGAAAAAGAAGCGTACTTTCAGGAAGTTCACCTACAGAGGAGTGGACCTGGACCAGCTCCTGGACATGTCCTAGTGAGTAATCTAGGACTTCTGTCATGTTTACAATGCAATACAGGTGTCGCTTTTGCAATTTGTGTGCGCATTTTTAGATTTACAGCTTTACATTCTTGGTGAAAATGCAGGTGGCTCAAGTCGAGTTGCATCTGTTTCCACACTAAGCTATCAGTTAATGTTGTGTACTCGAGCAAGTACGTAGTATATTGTGTTTTAGTTGTATGTTCTAAAAGGATAGAAGCCTTTGGACACTATTAGGCCTCAGTACAAAGACATTTAAACAAAGCAGAAACATCCCCCTTTAGAACATTATTAAACTGACAGCTGAACAATTTTTCATCAGACCTTCTGTCTTTGGTTGTAATCCCAGCAGGATTTATTGTTATAAACTAGTGATTGAAGTTAACCAAACACGGAATATCTGCCGTAAACACTGATTTAAGGTCACTTTTTTTTTCCCACTTTTTTGGTTTGGAAATCAGCTGAACATTTACATTAAAAGATTTATGTGGACCCTCAGATGGGGTTTTTATTTTTTAGGGAATACTGGGTGTTGCTCTTCAATCCTTATAAATATATTGCCTGTGGTTTGTGTCAAGTCATTAAAAATAAAGTGGATTAACCCTAATTCTGTAATTGATTTTATTGTATCTTTAATGTGAGAGTATGATCTATGTATAGCTACCAAACTGACAGGTTTTCACCTAAGGTTCTGTTTTCATCTTTTTGCTAATTTTTTTTGTTATTTACATTTGAAAATACGTAAATGTCATTAATGGTCCAGTTTTCCACAGGCAACTGGGCATGCCACTTTTTTTTTTTTTTTTTAAATTGCCTGCCTCTTTGTCTGTTTGAATTTGCCAGTAATTGCTTGAATGTGTGTTATTTCAGTGAGCAGCTCATGCAGCTGTATGGTGCTCGCCAGAGGAGGAGGTTGAACCGTGGCCTGAGGAGGAAGCAGCAGTCTCTCCTTAAACGCTTGCGCAAGGCCAAGAAGGAGGCACCTCCTATGGAAAAGCCTGAGGTGGTGAAGACCCATCTGCGTGACATGGTCATTCTGCCTGAGATGGTGGGCTCCATGGTCGGCGTGTACAATGGCAAGACCTTCAACCAGGTTGAAATCAAGGTGAGGCAGTGGGAAGGATTGTGTATTCTGAGAAGTATAATGTGAATTGAGTCTACCTAAGAAGTCATGGGGATCTTAATAACTTTGGGTATTTAACATCACTGTGCCATGTTCAGTAGGGTGAGTGGATTTGTAATCCACTGCTGAAATGTGCCTCATTATATGGAAATAACTGGTTTATTTGTGCATCAAAGCTTCAACATTTTATCACTATTATTTGTGCCCTGTACACTTGTAGTTACATTTTAAGTTTGTTATTAGCCTTTTGGGCAGGTTATGGAAGTTTTTTTGGTAAAGGGACACTGTGTTGATCCCAGAGGAAGCGAGCTAGTATAAACAACTGATTTTATTGTCTTGATTTTTCTTCTTGCAGCCTGAGATGATTGGTCACTACCTTGGAGAATTCTCCATTACATACAAGCCTGTTAAGCACGGCCGCCCTGGTATTGGAGCCACCCACTCCTCCCGCTTCATTCCTCTGAAGTAAACCATAATTGATGTAAATAAAAGTGACATCCAACACATGCATACTGTCTTTTTTTTTTTTGTTTTTTGTCTTATAGGTTGACAAAAATAGGTTGATGGATTAATAACTTAAAATAGAAATAATTTCCAGCTGCAAATTTTATTCTTTACCTCACTATGCTGTGTTTTTAGTAAACAAACCTTTGCCCAAACTGTTTGGATATATACAAAATGTGTTCTTTTTATTTGAAAAATTCAGATAAAATTACACAATAGAAAATGGCATAATTTATAGCTCTTTAATGGAAAAAAAGGAAATGAAAACTGGAAAATTCCATAGCTTTATGTGGTTATTTGTTTATTAAGACTGGAAGACGTATTTAATATTTGAATAATTTTTGCCCAGGGTTTTCTAATATCAGAATCAGGTTTATTGGCCAAGTGTGTTGACACAATGAATTTGGTTCCAGCTGTTTGTGACTCAAAAGTACAGACATAACACTATACTATACAAGATGATGCGGATGTGACCAAAAACACAAAGTAAACAAAAAAGTACGGAAGTGAGTTGTGCTGGGGCAGCCATCCGCGGTGCCATCTTGAACATTCTTATATATATTGTTCCAAATGAAACAGGTTTTTGTTCACAATGCATAAAAAGACAGTGAGAGATCTGACTTCTTTATCCTGGTCATGGTTATAACCTAGGAATACACCTTGAATTGGATGCTTTTCCAACATTAAGCACCATCTGGACCTGCATTTTTTTCATTCACTTCTGGAATGAACTATGTATATAGTAGAAAATATGACATCCTTTCCTTTTGCTATTGACAAGTTGTGTGACTTTCCTACTCTGACAAATCTAATAGATTTGTCTAAATAGACACTTTCCATTGTGTACTTATGTGCACACAGTCTTTTGGTGAGTTACTGGCTTTGATTCTTGCTCTAGTATTACATTTGTCAGCTGTGCTGTTTCTCTGGAGGTGCTGATTTTGCTAGTATTTGGAGGAAATGCTGTTTCTTGTTTGGGTTTGGAGGCAGTAGCTGGCTGCCAAAGAAAAAATTCATGCAACAAAGTATTGACAGCATCAGGGCATTCCATCATCACCATGTGACTTCCTTCTTCGATGATTTTCAAAAAGCCCAGCAGCAGTATCTGTCAAGACATTGTGTGTAATTATACTGGTGTGTAATTATACTGTTAAGGACTGTTCATAATACCACATAAGATCACAGATTAACCGGCAAACGTTTACCTCTGCCATGTGCTGATCCTCTTGTATTGGCACAAACCTGTCATACATGCCATGTACCAGGAGGATTGGCACGGTGAGTTCAGCATGGTATACCTCGTCACCCTCTGGCCAGTACTGCCCGTTCATCATTGACCGCAGCACAAAAGACGATACATTGAAGGCATTTTTCTCTTTCAGCAGTTTCTTTTCCTTCTGGCCATGATGAGCAAAACCAGCCCTAGGGAAACACACCGTTAGTCCTGAGAATCCATATACATGACGTGCTAGTGGCTACTACAACAAACAAAATCTGCAGAGGAAAATGGATTATGAAAAAAAGCTCACATGAGGAAGCTCCATGATAGACAGGGTGACAACCAGTGGAGTACACATGATGGCAGATTAAAAACTGAACAGAGACTGGGTTCTAGGGCTGTAGGTCCACCACCATTAATCATCACCACTTTGTGTACTTGATCGGGATACTCATGGGCCAGAAAGGTGCAGAAAGACACACTAAATGGAAAAGGTAAATCAGTAGAAAAACTTTCAATGCCAATGTTAAAAATAAGACCCGAGCACTTACCCATATGAATGCCCAATGAGAATATTCCGTCGTCTTGCATATCTCATGAATATGATTCTTACATCATCAGCAAGGGCATAAAATGTGTAGGCAGCTGTGATTTGAGGTGCAGAGCTGGCTCCATGGCCGGCTAGATCTGGTGCAATCACCTCATAACCGAGCTGAGAGAAATAGTCCAGCTGGCTCTCCCAAATGTCCATAGAGCCTCCTACTCCATGAATGAAGAACAAGGCCACATCCGAGTGTGTCTCTTTGCACTGGGTGATCTTGCGTTCACAGTCAATTATCACAGTACGTTTGGGCTTGCACCATCTGCACTGTGGCTGCTCATGTGTTACTGCCATGCTGGACTCTACAGCCTGTCCTGAGGCTGTGTTGTTACTGTCCACAACATCCACCTCAACAGCACTCTCTCCATTTTGGCAGCGCACCAGTTCAGGGTGAGCTGCTTCATTCAAGTTATCAATGAATAACTGTCCGTTGTCATGCATAGTGATTTTCCTCTTACAGTTCAACGTACCCACCTCACCTGTGTCTGGTTCCTCTATCACAGCTCGCTGAGGGATAATATGACAGATACGTATCACTCTGCCAGGCTTTACCTCCACAAACTCAAAATGGTCTGCAGGCTCAGATGTCTTAATAGGGACCACAATGTTTGAAGACTTCCCAGAAAAACAACAAAGAATTCCATCTATGATACCGGTCAGCATAATGATCACCTGAAGCAAAACACACACTGTCAGATATCGGTTATCCATTTCTTATCTATTACCTTTTTCTGTTTTATTCTTTTTAGAGTGGAATCTAGGTACAGTGTTTAGAGTTTAGATTTTCATTATCGCTTTTCATCATTTGTGGTTGGTCCACTGGGGCCCATGTGTTTACTTCTTACTAAAAGTTAACCATCCTAACTCTGTATATTTTCCTTTTTGTTGAAATACTAATTACTTCTTTTAGTGACCAAGTGTTTAATTAAATAAATTAAATCTATTAATTTGCTCCCGTTTAGATATTGTGCAGTCGTGGGGCAGTTCTTGCACTCGAACGCGGATAAAAAAATAAAAGAAGTGCTATTGGAGGCCCAATAGTGCATTAACCACTCTGTCCCATGCTTGAAGGAGGAGGAGGAGCTGTGGTCTAGTTTAAAAACAAACAAAAAAAAAAACCCTAAACCCAAAAGATCTTGGTTTACAGCAAGGAAACAGAATATTTATATTTGGTTGTCTAGTTTTTTTTAGTTTAGATAGTGTGGTTTCAAGACTTTTGTGTGGATTTTAAACTGTAGTTATCCCGAATCTGGCAACCCTGGTTAATGATATTAACTCAAGTGTGCATGCCTATCCCTGGCAAAGGGAAACACACCTGCAATATCAAACATAGATAAACAGAGGGACATCAACTGCCTTTTATAGGGTTACTTTAAAAATTTACTTCAGCATAAGTCAAGTTAATTTTGTTACTATCATCCCGTGGTCACAAACTGCTGCTGCTCATAATAATTTTATAATTTAATTAACACATGAATTTCAACAACAGGAGAATCTGAGTTCTGTATTACTTAAACATGACACTGAAACAATAATTTATGATCCAGGGGATGTCCATTTTCCAGAGGAATCGGAATACACATTAAAATAACTTATAAACTGCTCACTTGGTTACTAGTACATAGTTGTTGTTTTGAATGACTTAAAGGCTTTCTATGATTTATAATCTCTTTTCCCTCATGATGAAAATAAAATATCTCTTTGGCTTAGTTTCATACCAAGTAAAGATTTAGCTTTAGTGCAAAACTTCATTCATGATGAAATGTTATAAATATATCTCAGTTACCCCAGTTGCTTTATATCTTGAGGCTTTTCAAGTGTAGAATAGATGATTAATGTTGGTTGATATATAATAGAACTCTAGTCATTAGAACCTCTAGTCATTAGCTCTGTGTAAGAATAGAAATGTTTTCATTACAAGACTACATAAAATAAACCAGCAATATACAAGCAGTATACAATATAGATGCTACTTGCGTTATTAAATAAACATTTAATGTGAGCATAAAAACAGTAAATGTCCTTGGATTTTAAAATCGAAACCTTTATGTTATTTGCTAGATTTAGGACCTAGGATTTAGGATTTATATATATATATATATATATATATATATATATATATATATATATATATATATATATATATATATATTTCAGTTAACATACACAAATTAAATAAAACATTCAGAAATCATACTTCAACTGAATATTTTTTTGTTTATCACATTACCTAACTTACCTAATAAATATCTAAAGCGAGGCATAAACAAGTTGTAAGAACTGTTCTTCATCCGGTTAAAGTGTTGTGGAAAAACATTGCTGATAATCTGCTGCAGGTTAATAATCCAACAGTGTAATCCCACCTGGAACTGTGTTCTGTGGCAACTTACAAAACTACAGCTGCTTTTCTTCCCTGTGTGAAACATGAATCATGTCTATGGCGATCTGTTTTTTGCCTTTAGATGAATTCTGTGTATTTCTATTTGGTTTATTGAGTGTAAATCTTCAGATTAAAAAGGGATTACACCTGCAGGCCATCTGCTGCCACAAGAAGTAGTTAAGGCGCTTCTTGCTTTTACTATTCTCCAGTAACAATAGCGCCCTCTGCTGGGTGATTAACACACTGATCAGATTTGCTGTTGAAACTTTATCTTTTAAAGCTTTAAAAGAGAACTGTCATCATTATTCAAGCCACGTTAGCTTATAATATATTCTGATAAAGTGTAATTTTATTTTTTGAAGTGAATTTTCATTTTTTGTTGTCTGTTTTTTTTTTGTTTTAGTTTAGATAGTGTGTCTATTATAAATAGAACCATTTCTATTACAAGGTACATTACAAAGATATATATATATAAAAAAGAGAAGAATGTGTCGCCTTTTTTAGTGTTACTAAATAATGTATAAATAGTATATACTATATATACTGAGAATTTATTAGGCCCATGCTTGCTTTCAAAATATAGATTCCATACAATAGTGGAAACATTCCTGAGATTCTGGTTCATGTTGATATGAGTGCATGAATTGTAGATTTTCAGATTCATTTTCATGCTGTGAATCTCCCATTCTACCACATCCCAAAGTGGGAACACCACTGAAGATCACTGAACTCATTGTCATGTTCATGTTCAACCAGATTGAGGCTTTTTCTTTGGCCACGTTCACACTGCAGGTAAAAGTGGCCCAAATCCGATTTTTTTGGGGTCAAGTGACCAGGTCAGACTTCTTCAGGAGTAGTGTGAACACTCAAATCTGGCCCAGATCTGATTTTTTTCAAATCAATGTGAATACGTCACATTATAGCATTACATGATATGTTTGCTTGCACCAGATGATACAATACTTCCTCCATAACCTCGCCAACTTTTTAGCGCAACGGCGTGCTGCGTGTGACGTCATTGTTATTGTTCGTTTGCGCATGCGGGTCAGTTCGAAAAACAGCAAACAGTTCACACTGGTATCTGATATAGGCCACATTTTAAAAGGTAATGTGAACAGCCAAACAAAAAAAATCAGATCTGAGCAAAATATCCGAATTGAGCATTAAGACTTGCAGTGTGAACGCGGCCATAGTGACAGGGTGCATTGAGACCTCCCATACCACCTACACCACAAGGCCATGAATTCATGATGCTGGTGCCAAATTCTAAGCTTAGCATCTGTGTCCTTCAACAGAAATCAAGATTCATCAGACTACTGCAGTCTCAGTGTCCGGTTCTTGTCTGACAGGACTGGAATCTGGTGTGATCTTCTGCTGTAGCTCATCTGTGTCAAATGTTCAGTGTGTTTGCATTCTAAGATGATTTCATGCTTTAATCAATTATAAAGGTTATTTTAGGTATATTCTATAATCATTCTGGCAGATGATCTACAACAGCACAAGCTAAGTCTTAACCATTTATCAGAGTCAGTTAGATGCTGTACTAAAATATTCTGGCATTTAGTGAGTTTATTGACTCAATTGCATTGTTTGTCTTCACAAGATCACATTTGCCAGCATCCATAAAACTACCAACGATTCATGACAGTCTTTAACAGAGGGTTTATCAGTTTTTTTTCTTCATTGTTTGCATTTCCTATAAACATGAATTTTTCTTCACAAAAATAAATCTTGTGGCCTGATTGGACCACTACACATAAATCCAGCTCCAGGGAGGGAATCTTTCACACAGTGAATTTGTTGCCACATAGGTGACTAACAGAAAAAAACAAAAAACTTTACAACCTCAAGAATAAACTAAACTGTGACACCCCACCCCTAAACTTCCTCAGTTTCCTACATGTGTGTCCATCTAACACACAACTTTATATAATGGCCTCAACTCTAATGATCATGACATCAACCCCTGATCAACAATCTGTTCAAATCTGCATGTAAGAATTCATGTATATCTTTTTCTTCTAGCTTCAGCTTTTCCCGTTAGGGGTCACCACAATTAATCTGTTTCCACCTACTCTAACTGTATCCTCAGCATTCTCTAATCTCACACCAATTAACTTTATGTCCTCATTAAACACATCCATATATCTCCTCTTTGGCCTTCCTTTTGACCTCTTACCTGGCAGCTCCATCTCCAACATCCTTCTACCAATATAACCATCTCCTTCCTCTGTACATGTCCAAACCATCTCAATCTAGCCTCTCTGACCTTGTCCCTGAAACAGCCAACCTGAGCTGTCCCACTGATGTGCTCATTCCTAATCCTGTCCATCCTCAACATCCTCATCCCTGCCTCATGTCTTTTCCTCACTGCTAGTCTCTAACCCATACAGCAGAGCTGCTCTCACTACTGTCTTGTACACATTTCCTTTGATAAGGATTCATGTATATAAGTTTCCTAATTGTCATGTACAGTGTTGAATTTTGAATATGGATTCTTCAAAATCAGATCTCAGGTGTTTAACATCAGAATGACTGGTTTGGTCTTCTCTCAGTTTCCAGCTCCTCTGTGGTGAAAATGCATGTTTTTTAGATGGTCTGAATAAGATTGTTAACCAAATGACAAAATGTATATAAAATGTATATACAAAAATTGGCCATGTTGTGTATTTATATAATAACAGAGATTACGCAAAAAATATTTACCAATACTGCTACCAAATCTGGTTAAAAAAAAAATCTAATTTTATTTCAGTTGATAACTATCTGATATTTTCTTTTACGACTAAGCTTAAAATTTTGTTGAACTGAAGCACTTCAGGTTATAAATACATGTATTAAACTCAATCCCAATAACAGAAGAAAAATATGTCCTAAAACCTTATAATGCTTTAGATTCGATGTTTTCTCTTGCCAAACCCAGGTACACTAGCAATACGAGAATTTATTACACATCGTCTAGCCAACACTATTGGCTTGTTCTGCATTGCAAACCTTTAATAATACAACAAACACACAATAGAACTTTGCAGTAAAGAGGGAAAAGGAACATTTAAAGAAAAACTACTGACACCTTAGCCTTTCCTGACATTCCATTTAGCCAGTGGTCTAAACACCATAAACGGGATATATTCTAATTAAAAACATGAGGGCCACATGCAGAAACCTCCTTTAACAGACGTTACCTCTTGCATTATTACAAACATATTTTTATCTGAATGCATTTTTTTTCCATTCATGTTTATTCAAGCAGGTAAAATGTAGTACTGTAGCTTTGATTAGTGCCTGAAGAACAAGCATAGAACCAAAGCATGGCACTGAACTACAAAGTATAATAAACCATCTTTACTGTTATCTAAATAGAACCATGATGTGCAGGAAAAAAATACCTGATCTGGTTATGCACATAGGGCTTCCTATCCTCATATTTTTAGTTGAACAATGACAAAAAACTCCAACTGCCTGAGAATCTACAAAGGGCCTAACTGGACTGACGGCATTAGATATTTGGCCTCACCACCGTTTACACATTGAGGTATTGACCTTAATTTGGTTGATTTCTTGGCAGGTAATATTATCGTTTCCAAGATATGATCTTGATATGATGTGAAAGATCAAAATCTTAACAGTGCGTTCATGCACAATTAGGCACACTCTAGGCAGATACCACATCACTTACACCAATACTCCTACATCTAAATTTGTCCAAAAAAAAGTTTTATTTTCACATGTCATGAAGTGACTTGCCTGTCAGTACAGGGGAAAAAAATCCACAGCTGAGCTACTGGGAATGATTCTTAAGCTGGACTTAAAATTTGCACAAACACACACACACATCCACGCACAACACTGTGTGATGCAGTCTAAGTTCGCCACACACTGCCAAATTCCTGCATGTTGAAGACTGATGTCTCTTAGTGCCAGCACTCAAGTCTCCCTACCCTACCTGAGCAAATGTCAGTGCACCAGGTCCACAGATTCTGGCAGTGGAAGCTAATAGCGACCCTAAGTGTTTATCACCAGGCTGTAAGGATGCACATTGGGACAGTTTGACAGGAAGCGCTGAATTAAAAACAAAACAAAACCAAAAACAAAACCACACCATAAAACGGTCTCACTTTTCTCTTTCATTTTTAAAGCCAGTCTCATGTGCAGGTGTCTACAAGAAATGTAGACCGTGTGTTATTCTGAAAAGTCTGTCATTTTTGTGCCTGTCCCTGTGCTGTTTTGGTAACAATCCAGTTTAGGAGTCTTCATTCATTTCCTGACTGTCGGTCCGTGCGATTTTGCGTGACGGTGCAGGACTGCCTCCTTCACCTTGCTCTTGCTCCCGTTCCCGCTTCTTGGCTGCGTTCTGCACACAAACACAATTTATCATATATATTATAGAGAAGGTTATTTATAATTCTCATGTAATTGGCATTGCATCATTTGAGGCCACTATACCAAAAATACTGAATCTATCGCACTAAAGGGTTATATATTCTATATAATTCTATATAGTTTGCCTTTCAAAAAAAGCTTCCAAATTTAACCTTGTGCCATCAGGCCAAAGAAAAATAAGAAAACCCTTATTTTCCTGCTAAATTTGCAGAATAACATTGTCACAACAGAGCTATTCAGATATAGAGACGATTCATTGCTTTATTAAAATCTAGTGCAAGAATGTGAAATAAAGAACATAAATGCTATTTTTTCATTAGTGTCAAGCAAAAAATGAGCCAAACTGAAAAACAAAACCTTCATTTCATTACACTTCTAGATCTCTTTTGGGAAAAGATCTTTAATGGATTGCTAAATGCATATCAGAAAAGAACCACAAGTGCATTTTACCAAACGCTACTTTCATCACAAATGCATTTTCATCCAGGAGAGGGAGTTCAAATGAACAGGAAAAGGACCTGACTGTGTCCTGGACCTCAGCCATTATTGTTCAGGGTACTTCACTATTCATATAAAGGGAATGCAAGTGTCTTATAGACTCAATTGTTCTTTGCATCTGTGCATTAAATGCAATCATGAAGCTCTTTAGAATTACTCGTTAAACATGAGAAATGTTCATATGACTAAAACATCAAACATCAGAATGGGGGAAAAAAATGATCTCAGTTATTTTGACAGTGATATAATTGTTGGTGCCAGACAGGTTTGAGTATTTCAATAATTGCTGATCTTCTGGGATTTTCACCCACACTAGAGTTTACTCAGAATAGTGCAATAAAGAAAAACATCCAGTGAGCAACAATTCTCTGACAGAAATGACAGAGATCACACACACACACACATATATATATATATAGAGTGTGTATATATAGAGTGATATATAGAGTGTGTATATATATATATAGAGAGAGTACACACTGTATATATATATGCTTTTCCTTTGTGGTTTTCTGCATGGCACTAATAAAATGTAATACCATCTGAGGAATGCATTTCACATTTTTGCAGCATGATGATTACGTTTATTCAGATGCGAACCTTTTTTTTATTACTTAGTTATAAATAGGCATATTTGTGGAGTCACACTGCTGGCTGCAAACAAAAAAATCCTGAAATGGGCTTTTACACATTTATCTTGCTGAATTTCATTACAATAGTGCTGTGCATTAATGCTTACAATTAATTTCTCAAATTGAACGAGGTGACAAATATCAGACGGCTAATTACTCTGAGGGGCGCAATAATGTGTTGCATAACATCATGCTAAAGTAAAAACATTTTGCTTGTTTCATAACAAAATAACAGTTACACCTACAACTACTGCTGATAGAGTGAATATTAAAAGCAGAGCTTGAGAACTGTGTGGGAAAGAGGACTGCTAACATATCATAATAAACAAGCAATTCTTATTCCGCTCCACATTATCTTCATTCAGCACAACATTCGAAGGGATGGCTGAGGAGCTCAACAGTTTCTTGTTCATACTCAGTGGTTGGTGAATATCTGACATTGTCACGGATCGAGAGCATCTGTTTGTTGTGTGATCGAGGATCGGCTTGTAATCATGGAGAATTATATACCAATGTTCATTGTTAAAGTAAATTTCAGTACGTAACCAAACACATTAAGATGCACATACCTTTTTGTCCCACTGTTGATGGAGGTAGCGCAAAAGAATGTTTGTTTTCTCTGTGACAATAACTGTGGAGAGAGGAGACAGTTATCAATGCTTGTTTTTCCTCCATATATGCCACAGCTGATCTTATGAACACTTACTCTGCTCTGATGGATATTCTCGTGTTGGCAGATATACTGATGGTCTTCTATTCTGTAACAGATAATAAACCTTTGTTCAATGCAACACACATCTACTGCTCACAGAGATGACTGAACCACACAGTGTTCACTGGCATTTCACATTTCAAAGCAGTTAAAATGATTACCGATGCTTTGCAAACAGAGTCTGCGTGAAATCTACTGAAGTTGGTCTTGTTGTAGACAGGGAGACCTTTCAGGAAATCCGCCTGGGAATAACAGAATTGTTAAAATAGAATTTCTTTTTTACAATTCAGAGATTCAATATGTAAGAACTGTAGAAAAATTATATATATTTTTCTTAGTCTCACTTGAGAGGAAGAAAGCACTGTATTAACGGGATTGTCTGATTTACACAACAGCCAACATCATTCAAGATATACAACACCCACCTCTGATTCTAAACAAATTTAAGAACAGATTTTAAAAAAAACGAGGGGAATTCTCACTGCCACCTTCACATACACCTGTCAACTTTAATGAGGATGATATTGTGGTTGAGGAGATGGCACATGTTTTAATAGTTATGCCATACATGTTTGAGCTGTGTCTGACCTTCAACAATGGAGACAGTGACAAGGTCATTACAACGAGACTTCGGAATAGTAGGATTATATCTAAATGGTTAGACACAGTTAAATATAACCAAGAGATTGTTGCAAAAGGTTATATACTGTGTGAAGATAGACTAGCAAAAAACAACCTGACAAATTGTGTTTGTTCCTAATAAGCTGCTTCAGTACAACAATACGTCCTAGAGGGAATTTAATTAGACAAACAAAAAACTAGTACAGGGAGAATCATCAAAACAATGGATGTTTTCCTGGATGTAAAGATAATTTCCAAAACTATTTTTGTCTTTTCTTTATCCCCAACTCCCATCAGTCTGATGTCTGTAAAAGCAACAGATTCAAAAAGCTCTGAAACACCAATTTTGATTTCATGGCCATTTTTCCGTCGGAGGATAATTACTGTGATTGTATCTATTACTATTTACAATAAATAAAAGAGAACTCAGATTTCCCTACTGTCCATTTACGAAATGGAAATGCAAAGATGAGCAAGACACCAAGTAACATCTAATGTAAACTGCAGTGTTTTTAAAATACAATCCCTCTGGTTCTGACTCCTCGTTTTTTCCAGTCAAGGCTGGTGACAAAAGCTGGTTTGCCTGTTTTAGGAGCAGCCTGGGCGTTTCCAATCCAAATATTGACCTGATCACAACTGATAACTATCGCTGATATGTGATATCTAGTGTCACCTTATAAAGAAACCTTGTTAAGAATTACAGAAATGTTAAGGAGCGCATTATCTTCTTGCTGACCAGCTAGATATAAACACCAGGGAGTGAAGCAGAATGAGTCGACTTGACAGAAAGGTAGCAGCTGACTTAGATACTAGGTTAATAGTTACACTGTTAATGTAAACAACCTGCGATTTAAGTGTCGATTACTGTCAGAATTATTTACCATATCCATATGAACTGTTCTAGGTCATGTTTTGTAGCTAATCAAAACATGGAACACCAAAATGGCTAACCCTAGTAGCATTAGCTAGTTAGCGATATTACGCAGCTCTACAATACAGTTCTAGATCAGGCAGCGAATACATGTCATGTTTAAACAATTACAACACTAAACAATAGGCTATTCACTTACTTTGTCCATCGTGATATTATAATTTAGATCCAAGAGTGCTGCCTTGGAAACCCACACTACTAGCCGTTATGCTAGCAAAGCAGGATTACACGGCTAGCTTAGGTAGCTAGCTCAAATAACCACAGGGCCAAACTAATTTTATGCCGATAAATGACCAACCGGCTAGCATTCAGACAGGCGAGTCTTTCTGCCCTGTCTATTAAACTCACAGTGAAGTAACAATACAAAATCCACGCTTTGAGAATACAGCAGTCTAACAAAGATTAAATGTACGTGTGACTAGCCGATGGACTGCGCCTCACGGAGGGTGTTGGGTTGCCAGGTTTACAAAATATACCCAGATGTGTCTGCTCTTTTTAGAGAAAAGTACCAAAATCGATAAAAGTCGCCAAATGACTTGTACACATGCATTAATTCATGATCATTAAACTGCACGTTTAAAAAAAATCTATTTATTATTAGTCTTATATTATCTACAAGCTTTGGAACCATGACGATGTGTATGAACTATTATAAAAACATATTATAACAAGTACATTTATATGAACCTAGTGGTCATGTTCCTGCCGGAACTACTTTCCGAGTTATGTAAGGATTGTATTTCACTGTATAACAGTGTGCTATATCACTTATAGTGCAGCAATGTGCAATTACAAGGTTTCATTTATTCATGAGAAACACATTTGAATAGTTTACAGTTACAGGATAAATGTTGTGAAACATCCAAGAAAGAAGTTTCTGATAAACAGTCATTCTCTCAAAAGTCTCTCAGCTATTATAACATTTTTATTTTTATTTATTTATTATTAGTCTTATTATGTGAATTATGTGGAACTTCTGCCATATAATTACCTTTGAATAAGTGGTTAATATAGACATAATTAGGCGCATTAGAACAAGCACATTTCTATAAAGCTTATTATTTATGTTATAGTTGGAACTACTGCTAGTGCCATGCCGTCTCATTATATATGTTTGTATCTCCTCTGCTATATGACATTTAAATGTACAAGACCATCATGTTAATGCTTTTGTAACTTCCTTTGGAAAAGATTTTTTAAGGTGTGACACCAGTATTGTGAATCATGTCTGTCACCAGTAATATCACTGTTAAAACAACTCAGAACCATACTGGCAAACTGTAAATTTAAAACTGTTTATTATTCCATTTCAGGTCTTACAAAAATATGACAAAAATAAATGAACAGAAATAAATAAAACCATTTTCTATGAACATTTTTTTTTTTGAAAATGAAAGAAACTTTACAGTGGTGTATTGGAAGTGCATGTTAATTTGTGAGGTTGCCTTCAGAGAAGGAATTCTACACACTTGAGTACTACTAGGCTCTTGTTTTTTTTTTCACTGTCTGTAACCGCACATATCTGCTTCTGAGTGGCAATTTCTTAAAAGTATAAATCAAAAATAAATAGCCCATTAATTATTCACAGTAGGGTTGAACATAAACCACGGTCACATATAAGGTTTTTTTTTTTTATAGATTAGTAAAAAATAAATGTCTGATCTTATTAAATAACTTTAACTGATGATTAACTGGTGATGACATTAACTGCTGGACAGATATGACAGAGACCTTGCAGCATCCATGTTTCTCTTCAGTTAAACTAAGACATAAAACTCATTGTCTTTGCTATAAATACACAGTAACACTCAAGATAATAGGGTATGAATTATTATTTCATATTTGTAGAACACAGACATCGTGCCTTAGTGTAAGCCACATCAGACAGGGTTTCATTTCTCTTTACACAGAGTAAATTCTTTCTGCACAATGGAGTAAGAGTCTTTTTCTGTCAAGGAAATATTGTTATTAATAAGTAATGAAACTGAAATGAAAATCTATTTATACCACAGTTATATCTACCTGGTCCAGAAATATTACATGTGTTGCTCTAATACTCCAGAGGTTTCTTTATTCTAAGATCCAAATTCGCACATTTTCCACATGATAAATTTGAGAATTACAATAAGCAATGCAAACACTTTTTATTTAAATAGTTTAAAATATGCAGTTGATTATGAAATGTCATTTTGTATAATTTTTAATGTGTCATTTTATTTCTTAAACACTTCTTCTAGCATTAAATACTGCCAAATTAATGTCAATATTAAATCTAAATAGCTATATATATACAAAGCTATTCTCTATTAACTGTCTTATATATGTAGTATAAGATAATAAAACTATAGTCTTATTATCTTATACTACATATATAAGATTGTTAATAGGGAATAGCATTGTCATTAATAGGTGACTAACATGTAACTTTTATTATACTAGAACACAGATGCAATATTTAGAAAAACTCCAACTGTAATTTTTTGAATTGTGCAGAATTTAGGGGGATGATTATTATTCATAACACAACAAATCTAAAAAAATGTACATTTTCTATTTAAGACCCAATGGAAGCACAGAGCTAATTCAAAAGGTTTGGATAGGGCTAATAGTTGGGTTGTATGAACATTAAACATAAAAGTTAACATCGCATTTCACCAGTTACAATGTCTTGTTAAAATCCTACTTTTGACGTTACTCGACATTCAGGACGTAAAACTTCAGTTCTGGATGAGTAAGGATTATTGTTCAGTCTGACATATTATTGCAACAGTTATTTGAGCCAACTCTGTCAACAAAATGAGGAAATAAGTGCATAGTTCCTGTTACCTATCACATTACTATAATACTATGTAATCAAATCACAAGTACTTCACTGATATTAAACAGAATTGCTTTAGTTCAAATCCACTGTTGGGCATTTCATGACAATTGTTTAATTATTAGCTTATCATTCCTCTCACATTGTCTGTTGTTCATCTTGTATTCTGGGTAATGCTAAGAAAAAATAGACAAAACAAAAACAAACAAACAAAAAAAAAATACTGTGCAAATTGCTTGCCTTTCCATTTTAGGATCATCTTCATTTCACTTATTTTAATTCATTTGCAGTTAAGCCAGTGAGCAGACTGCTAAAATCCAACTACAGGTTACATTTTAAAGCTAATTCAGTTAATGTGATTAATAAAAGGAATTTATACTGAATTAATGGATCAGTATTTCACCTTCTGTGCCCAGTCTCCATTTCCACTTCCTGTGTCCAGCAATGAAACAATGTAGAAATTATGTATTCTTCCATATTCCTTCAAATGGTCATCAGAGCTGCTAGGATATTTTTGCAAACTAAATGTATTTTCTGGTAAAATATTCCAAGCAGTTATGGCTTTACAAAGAAACTGTATCAATGCACAAAAGTGTTTCTGCTAGTTGCTTTGGCAAGTAATGAAGTCAGAATTATAAAAATAAACAAGATAGGAATGAATAGGCAAATAAACACGTTAGACCAAGTTAGATAAAGCACCGAGATGTTCAGAAACCAGATGGGTTAATAATGCTTCTGTAGTGCATTGCAATGAAAACAATAATTAAGCATTTGCATACATTATGAGGCAAGCTGGTGTTCTCCTATTCTTAGCAAAGTCTTTCCCTCCCACCAGCAGTAGGATTTAGTGCAAAATGTTCTCTGAGGCTGAAACTAGTATGAACTGTGGAAATGGAAATGCTACGCATTACTACACTTCCTCACAGAATCCCCTTTGCCTGGATTTTTATGATGGTCCAGCAGGCTTTTGAGTAGCAAATCAAGGGAATGTCTTCTCCACAATTCAAAACTCTCTCCACTAAACCAGTGTAAGAACTGAAAAAAGTGAATGTTGAGGTCAAATGCTACCCTCTAGGTTAATTATATAAAAGATGCACAGGAGGACACAATTTTTTTTTTAATTTAGTACCATGATAGTCTTATTCGCCAGCCTGTCCAAGCGGCTATCTGTACTTCAGCAATAAGAGGCTGTATTTTGAAAAAGCCACCACACTTCCATCCACACACTATACTCTCACGTTCACAATTTGTTCTTGCCACACTTGTCTCAAGTTTTCAGGCAGTCCTACAACCATTCATAATGACTCCAGACTCCTGTTCTTCACAAACCTGTGTATCTGTCATTCTAAACAGAGATATTGCATTTTCTTCAATTTGAATCTACATGTTCTAGTGATGCAGGAATTTCTATAACTTGCAGGTTTACAGCACCTCCTTATTCATGAAATACTGTTGCAATTGCTAATCTAAACCAGCTGCTTTAAGTACAAAAATTTTCAGGGATAGAAACACTCACAGTTCAAACTGAATGTTCAGATTATCAAGCTGTGGTGTTATTTTTTGAAGGTCTCAGTGTATGATATAAAACTGATGGTAAAATATTTTTAAATGAAGGGTGCTTAAAATGCTTACAATTCTTAGACCATGATAACTTGATAAACTGTACTATTCTTTTTGGGAATACCATTTTCAAAACATATTAGAAATGCTTCTCATGCATTCCTGTATGTATTGTAGACAAAAGGCATTGTGTGTGTACGTAGGGGGAGTCATCTTTGAAAAGCCTATGTTCCTCAGAAAAAAAGGCTCAGTCCTTCACTGTGCATAAGGACACTGAGAGGACCGTCTGTATCCATTTGTTAGACATTTTTCTACAGTAGGTGTTTTTTTATTGGATTTAGATTTTAGGAACTGAGGAATCTGAGTCTAATGAGTGTCCATTCTCCTGTTCCTCTTCCCCTGTTGTTGGGATTTCGTCTGACACATCATTGAGATCAGACTTTGTTAGCGGTTTCTCCATTGGCTGCACCCCCTCCCCTGGTTTTGTGACTTGAGCCCCATTTATACATGCCCCACCATCCGATTTGCCAAAATTAAACAGTTTCCCAGGATTAAAGGACTTGCTGGGGGACTGTGATCTCTCCTGTCCAAGTGCAGCCATGCCAGTAGCGGCTGAAGCTGAAGCGGCTGCCGCCGCTTCCTTTTTGTTTTCTGGAGACTTGAGGAACTTGAAGCTAAGGAAGCCCGGGAGCTTTGGTTCACTCCCTGTTGGTGACTGTGGTGAACGGGCTGTGCCAGATGAAAACTTGCTTTGCAGCGGGATGATCTGTTTGAGTTTCATTACGTTATTGTTGGCCAGCAGTGAGCTGGGTCTCTTCGGTTTGTCGCTTACAGTTCCTCCACCTCCTCCTCCCGATCTGGATTTGCCTCCTTGGCTCTTTTCATGATGGTGGTCGCTTCCAGATGCGTCAGGCCGCCCATCGTCCCGCTCACGCCGGGCCTGGTACTCAGCTTGCCGTTGTCGTTCTTCCTCTTCTCTTTTTCTCCTCTGCTGTTGCTGGAAGTGCTGCTGTGCTTGGCGCTCATGCTTCTGGCAGGGTTCAAAAACACATGCATTACACACCAGCAGGAGAAAGGAAAAATACTTTTGAAGCCTGCTAATTAATGAGATCTACCTTGAATGCCTCTCTGCGCTGAAACTCCAGTTTGGCCATTTCTTCTCTTACCCAACTGGGGGTGTCAGGAATTGCCACATGTATTACATATTTCAGTAGGACAGCAAAGTGCTGCAAAGTGAAGAAAATATTTAATTAAGCATAGCATAGACTATTGGAAAATACAAGAAATCACCATGGAACAGTTCAGCATGTGAATGTGTGGTGAGTGTGTGTACCTCTAAAATCACGATTGAGATAATGGCCATCTCAGGGCTCAGCCAAGGGAAAAGCCTCTGTAGCTGCCCACATTGACCAATCAAGTAACAGTTCACAATGATTGCTATCAAGCCCATTGCCTCCATCAGTGTCTGTGTGACAAAAGATACAATCATGCCATCATCTATCAACATTCTTTAAAAGAAAATTTATAGAGCTCATATATTTGGATGATGGTGATGTCATTCTAACCTGCCAGTGTCCAATGCTTTCCACTCTCATGCCAAATGGCCTTTGGAGGCTTGTGCAGAGCTTGAAGGCATCACTGCGGATCTCAATGATATTGTTAATGAGGGCACACATGGCTGCCAGTGGGAAGGCAGAGGAAAAGAGCACCACGTAGCCAAACTGAATAAACATTTCCTGGTAATCCTGAAATGTGTCCTGGAAGTACAAAGAGTTTATTTGATCATACTATTTTACTTGAATACACACCAAAGACATGGCTGCTAACTGAGATGTTATATGCAGATCAGTATTTTATATGTAAATGTGCACATGGCTTTGATACGGTATGTATATTAAAACAATTCTTCACAATATAGAGAAACACAGTATGTACAAACATAGTATGTAACACTAGCTGTTCTATTACACGTTATGTTCTAATTCTTAAGCCATAACTATTACACTGTCGCCTAATCACTTTTATTTGTTAAAGGGATTATTAGGACTGATTGCAATTTCTCATTTGATTCCAGAATCATGTTTTCATATAAATATATGTATTCTCAATTAGGTTCTCTCTATTGTATAAAATTCTACATTGTAATGTATATTAATTATGTTTCTAAGACTTATGAAGTATAAAGAAATATGAAGACTTGAAATTAAATATTTTAAATATTTCTAATATTTCTATTTCTATGGAATAATATTTCCTTTAGAATATTTGCCAGATTTAATACATTAGCACAGAATTGTACATTATCATAGTCTGTCATGGTTCATTGTTTACTATCCAGTAGCCTATGTTGTAAAATGTTGTGCTATGCATTTTTACTGTTTAGTTATGCATGGGTGTGCGTTATTACACTACTGGTATAATTAAATCTGTGACAAGCCAACACACAAAATAATTTGCTAATCCTTGTCTTTATGTGGGCATATGTGTATTACCACATATGTTTGCATGCAGCTCTCGATTTCAGCTTGGGTGAGTGTTGTGGTCTCTTGTTCCTCTGGGGGATCCATCCATGACTCTCTCCGGCTCTTACTGTCAGCCCTCTCTAGACTCCGGCCTCTCTTCCACAGCTTTGGTGGCACGCTGCTCTCAGACCCAGCTGACTCTGCGACTTGTTCCTTTGTCTCTGAGATGTCGTCATCATCATCGCACATCTCAAAGACCAAAGCTGGGTCCATGCCTTTCTCCACCATGGTGGGGCTCCCCTCCTCTAGGAAGCTGTCCTCTATGGGACTGACACAACCAATAGACTTGCGATCCACCTTCTCAATAAAGCTGACTTTGCGCAGTTTGAGGCCACAATCGATGGCATTCTCCTCTTCTGTCTCCTCTGCACTGTTTCTGGCTCCAGCTTCATCCTCAAGTTCCTCATCTGGGACACCACAGCCTCCGTTCAAGCACTTGCGCTCATGGCGCTCTTGCTGGCCTGGAATGCCTTGTTGGTTTCCCTGCAGGCCTTGCCCAGGGATGCTGGATTTGCTGGGGGACATGTGTGCCCTTCCAACTGCCAGACGTCCATACTTTATTAATGCTGATACTAGAAGGTCCCACACAGCACGCAAAGTCAGCTCTCCCAGGCGGTGGCGCTCGTACAAGTACGGCTGTAGCACTTCCTTCAAATTCTGCATGAACTGGCGGATTATCAGCAGTGTTGCCAGCATCTATAAGTCATGCATAAAATAGATTACATAATATTGCCACAGAAATAATTTCTCTTGCCTGTGAAGTGTTATTAATTGCTACATGAGTCCTGATGACTTGTACTTTATCTTATAGCAAAATAACAACATATATGCACCAGTAAGTGTTACTTCAAATTGACAATCAACATACAAATCTAAATCATTCTGGCTGAGGTATTTCTGACCAGGTGCATTCGAAAATGCACGAGTGAATTACAAGGTGAGAGAAAACAATACAATGAGTCATCATATTACATTTTACAGTCTGAGGTGTGGGTCAACCTGGCAAAGAATAAGAGATTATAATGCCTGTATTATTTTTCACATGGCTCATATGACTTTACATTACAGCAACAATTAATGGGGAGTGGAAACTAAGTGGTTAGAACACTGGCCTTTGGATTGGATGGTTGAGTGCTCAAATCCCACCACTGCCAAGCTGCTCCTTGAGCAAAGCCCTAACTGCTTGTTGTATAAAATAGGACATATATAAATTGCTCTGGTGTGTGACAAATGCTGTCAATGTAACAATTAAAAGGGTTGTCTGACTATTTTTTATTTAACCTCACAGACATACACACCTTAAAAGTACAAAGCATTATAATCCTTACTCCGCATAAATACCCAATTACTCAAGCGTTTGTGACAAATCAAATTTGAAGCACTGATGATTTCATATTCTCTCTGTTGCCAGCATAAGTGTGGAACATGATGATATCTCTACTCGTTCATCATGTCTACCATTGCTACTCAAGTTCAGACTTTTTTTTTGAGACAAGTAGAGGAAACATTATCCCACTACCGTACACTTCTATTAGGAGACATGTCATACTGTTCCTGAGTTACAGCACCAGAGTAAGAAGAACTCCAGAAAACAGTTTGGAGGAACTGAAAGACAGATGGCAACATAGCGAGTGAGACAGATGTACCGAGAAGGAAAGCTGTGGGAAGATGCATGATGGAGGATTTCCCAACAAGAGACGCATATCACCCTGAGCAATAGCAATCCAAATGCTGTAAGCAGTCATAAAATGCACATCTATCCATATGACTGGGGTAGCATCTTTACAGTAATCTTTTATATCTGCCTGGGAACTGAATTGCTTATACCTTAGACTGATACCTTACCTCCTTTAGACGCTCCATGTCTTTGAGGTAGAATCCAATGTAGAAAAGGCTGAGATATGAATTTACAAACTGAAACTGCAAGAAAGAGGTTAAAATATACTAAACATAGAGCATCTTAACAGATGGTATATATTTTTCTTCAGTATATATATTTCTTCATTATCATAATTTGTGAGGAATCTGGTGCCCTGGAGCAGCATTAAGGCCTGCAAACAGCAGCTGGTATTTTACCTCTTTATCTAATCATCAATAGGTGCTTAACTGCTGAGGTATCGTTGTCATCACAGCTGCATTATACACTCTTCATTTACATGACTAGGAATAGCTGTACACCTGCACATTTATGCAGTTATTTAATCAGCAATTCTTGACAGCAGAGCAATGCATAAATCCATGCAGATACAGTGACAAGAGCTTCAGTTAATGCTTACTTCAAACATCAAATAAAGAAAAAGTGTGGCTTCTGTGACTTCAGCTGTGGCATGTTTGCTGGTGCAAGGTAAGACTGATTAGTTTCAGAAACTGCTAATCTCCTGGGAGTTTCACCATACAGGACAATTGAAGACTGGATGTTTTTTTTTCCATAATCTTCAGCTGTTTGTTATCAGTAAGCTTGTTCCCATGGTAGCCTCAGATTCTTGTTCTTGTCTGACAGAAGTGGAACCTGATGTGGTCTACATAGTTTCAAGGTTTCATGTTTTTTTTTGCATGCTGAGATGCTTATCTTTTCTAGTCCAAAAGAGTGACTATATAAGTTAAACTGTCCTTCCTGGCAGGCTGCTTTCCTCTGACCCCAGCACAGTGTTCCCAACTAAAGAATTGTGGCTCACTCAGTGTTTTTTTTGCTTTTTTACATGATACTGTACAAACTTTGGAGACTGTTGTGTGTGAAATTCCCAGGAAATCAGCAGTTTCTGAAAAGCTTAAACCAGCCCATCTAACAATGATCTGAAACTCATTAACAGACTTTTGACCTGTATCTGCATGATTTTTGCATTTGTGTTGGCTGATTAAATAACTGTGTATATATACAGTATATTGAATTTTTGACATGACAGTAGCGACATAGTAGCTACTGAAACACATTTGAATATGGTATATCAGTTATCAGTTTAATTACTTAAAAGAGAGTACTTACAAGAACCATTTTGATGATGAGATTTTTCTCATAGGCACTCTGGAGTCTGTAGTTCTCTGTTGTAAATACAGACATTTGCATTTGTAAGAAAATAAAAGAATGACGGCGAAGATCTTAATGAAGAAGTTTATACCAGCATAGCAGTGATAAAATACATGAAGTACTTTCAGTTCATTGGAGTCAAGAAGAACACAGGACAAATCCTGCTCAAACATTTTATACCGCTTTTCCTCTTTAAAGTTTACATGGGCTTTTTGCTTTTTTTCTCTGTGTTTCCCAAACGGCTGGGTGATACTACCATCTGGCCGGATGTTTTTAAATGTTAATCATAGTCACGTACACCTTGGCTTGGTATTGTTATAGGTGTAAGTAAAATAGTCAAATGCTCAAAACGGTCGCTTTAAATGGTAATCACGGTCCTTGATGTCCTGCTGCCGCTCTTATGCTAACAATTAATCATTATTCATTTAGATTAATTGCCTTATGATACTTAAGCATTTTTGGGTATGAGCGCTTTCTGACATTTCTCTAAGAGTGGAATCTGGGTGCATACAATCTGTAATTTCTTACACATTCAACATTTACAACACATACAGTCATACAGCAAAGACCCCAGAGTGACATGAATTCTTAAAAGGATAATTTGTGTAACTACTGTAAAATTGTTTATGTAAATCAAACGCCGTGTTCACCACTGGGACAACGAGTGGTTATAAGGATCAGCTAAATGCAGGATTTTCCAAATCATGCTGAGTTCACGGTAGACTCTTGCATTAACTTGCATGTCTTAAACGAACAATCTATCGTGCTGATTACGGAGGGACATTGATTTTACATTTTCATAAACAAAATGAACTGTGACTGGTTGCTTTACATTCTGCTGTCAGTCTGAAGACTGTGGGAATAATTTTCCTATAATATGACAAATAGGTTTTTCCCTCTTTTTTGTTTTATTCCAGAGCAATTTGTAATTATAATTAAATTTTGATTAGAATTATTTTCATTAATTATAAAATAACAGCATATTTCTTATTCATTTACAGTTTAAGCCTTATCTTCTTCTCACTCATGTTATAATGGCTATAAACAGTTGTTTAAGCCTTGTAAACTTGCTGGAAACCTTAGCCTTATATCTGACATCTATATCTTTTACAAAGTATGGATATTGTAGACTCCTTATAAAATGTTCAATGAATGTCTTCTCACAGAAAAAAAAATCACCATATAAACAATTAAACAATTAAGTTTATTTTAATCTATTCACGTGATGCATCCACAAAACCTAAACTGAATGTGTTTTTTCCTATAGAAATGATGAGAAGATATTAGAATAAGTGCAACATGCAGTTCAATAGCACAATAGCAATAGCAGCATATCAGGAAAAAAATCACTGCAGAGAATAAAACATTATTCTAAGACTCACCCATGTCATTAAGCCAACAGGCTATCTTTCTGTACACCTCGTCACATGCAGTCACAGTGATGGCCAGTATGATTTCAGGGATAAACCTCACCACCCGTGGCAGCTCTTTAATCCCCATCACAAATTCCTGCCAACCGGAATTCAGACATCATCTTATTTGTCATGCTTTATTTGATGTCTTTACCTGATACACAGTTTTACTACACAGCATACCATTTAAATGATGCAATTACAATATACTATTTATGAAATATGCATTGCACATCTGCTAACACCAATCTCTTAGTGACAGACTTTATACAACCTTTATGAGCATGAGAATAATATAAGAAGTTAATATGATGGCACTAACCTGAAGCTCAAAGCAGATGAGCATGGCCAGGAAGACAAAGCAAAGGCAGCAAATACAGACAGGAAAGCTAACCAACCATCTGAACACCCTCCTTCTCCAAGGTGGGTAATAAAACTCCTCACAGCCCGTCACTGGACTGCACCGCTTCACACCCTGGGTGAGAAAATGACAGATACAGAAAGAGGACAGAAAGACGTATTAAGAAGGGCTTAAACGACAGCCGCTATATCCTGGAATAAAGTATTGCCTAATTTACATAGTTCAATGAAAAGGGTCACTGTTAGGGGTAAAGCAGTGGTTAGACATTACATTATGATAAGAAATTTGTAAATAATTAGAAATTTTATGTTACTATGAAACAAAAAGTAATTAGCAATTTAATAGTTAATAAAGACCATACCTTCCAAGTATAAAACAAAGGCTAAGAGGAATCCTAAAAATTAACATATAATTTATAAACAGAAACGTCTGAAAATATTCAAATAATTCAATACTGACACTTCAGATAGCACTGCAGAGTTAAAGACAAATACTGATTCTGAACACATTTGGTGAACAAAATCAAAATCATGACATTTTTATTTATTTATTTATTTTTAAATATAATCCCACCAATTGCCAGATTACTGATGAATTACCCTAAACTGTGGCCGTGGCTCTTCAAGTGATTCAGCTGGTGTGTCCAATGTGCCCCATTTGTAAGCCAGTTCTGCTCCTCTTCGTTTCCACCTCTCCAGAAACAATGTGGCCCACACCACATTAAAGAGGGCAAATACTACACAGCATATATCTCTGCTGGTCTGTGTAAGAAACAGAATTGCATTATCAATTAAACAAACATGCAAGAATGAAAAACGGAGAGAAGATTTACACTCATCTTCCACTTTTTTTTTTACACCTGCTCATTTATGGAAAAATCACACGGCAGCAGAATTCATAAAATAATTCTGATACAGGTCAAAAGCTTCAACTGCCAAGTTTTCATCAACAATGAACTTCTGCTTTCGGAACCTATTCAGCATGAAAAACCCAGGAGATCTGAGTTTTCAAAAATAGTCAAACCAGCCCATCTGAACCCAACAACCATGCCTCAGTCAAAGTCACCACAATCACATCATTTCCCCATTCAAATGTTTAATGTGAACACTAACTGAAGCTCTTGGCCTGTATCTGTGTGACTTTTCATTGTGCTGCTTGCACATGACTGGCTAATTAGAAAATTCTATGAATGTGCAGATGTACCCAATAAAGTAGATGATGAATGTATATAAGTACACACAGAAGCAGATGAGGTTTCAAATGGGCAATTAGTCAGATCATTATTTACCATTTTAAACCTGAATTGTTACCTGATCAGTTTCAGTCAGCATCCACAGTACAAATCCTATCACAGCAGGATACAGCATAGACGTTGTGTAAAAACCCAGCCAGGCAAAGTACATGGCAATCTTCACTCCAAAATAATCACATATATCATCTAACAGAGGCACAGATAGAAATAAAGACAGAGAATATTTATGGGAATAATAGAATATTTATGGGAATAATATAATTGGGTACTACACCATGATCAACAGCTTCGATGAGTGTGAATATCACTAGACATGTGTAGCAGAAAATGACAAACCTAAGGGCTGCTTTTCACACACAGCTTGCACCCATGATTTCATTAGCTGGCCCAGAATTCTCTGCTCATGGAGGGGGAAGACTTGTTGGATCACACCTCGTGCCTTTAGCTCTGGGACTGTAATAAACACAGTTTAGAATCACACACACACACATACACACACACACAAACACACACACCTCAGGAACAGCATGCAGCATTTTAGACTACAGTACAATTGTTCTATTTCTTTCTTGACTGATGAAGGATTTTATTGCAACAGAAATGATATGCATAGATAAAACTATAAATTGCATTGTGGCTCTATTACAGGCAACACAAACACATCAAAGCACAGAATGAACACTCACTTATGGGCTGCCCTTCAAGAAAGTGGATGTTGTGAAGAACCTCCCCTGGTTTGGCTCTGAGATTATCCAGCCAGTATTTGATTATGTTCTGACGTTCCTGTGATGGTCCAAAGAGAGAAATCGTTTATAGAGTATTCTGTAACGGTATACACTTTTAAGCTCATGGTTATGATAATGATAACATTATCCTGCTACAATAATCTGATATTCAAGAATGTCTTGTATTACTTACAGTATGTTAAAGATGATTCAATACCAGAATTCCATACAACAATAAAGAACAGAGAGAAAGCTGGAAGGATTTGTTTATTTTTAAATTACCTGTGATGTGAAAAAGCACAATTCACTCTCAATGTTCTCATAAATGTAGTCCTCCTCACAAGAGAAGCTGCGAGAGCCACCTCCGAATTCTGGTTTCACTGCTTTCCGCAGACCCATCTCCTCTGCTCCTCGCAAAAGACTAAAGTAAATACATGTATTAAGCAGTGCACAGAAAACACTGATACTCTATCCAATCCATAGCAGAGATACTGTTCTATTTGAGCAACCTGGATTCAACTAATATAATAAAGAAAGGTTTACACCCTGGAATTCATCTGATATAAGAAATAACATGATTCCACACACATTTCTCATTAATCTCAGAATATAGGTTTGAAGAGTACCAAATCTAAAATATCATGAGTTACCAATTGGAGCAGGAATCGATCCGTACTAGCTGAACACTAGGTAAAGGAAGAAGACCATGCTTTGTGATGAACATAAAGTGCCTCTGCTTTAGTGTACAGCTTTATTTGGTAAGGCACTGCAGCATAGCTGATGTTCTATGAAGAATTTATTCTGTACCACAGCATCATCAATCTGCTCAGCCATCATCTTGCCACCGGCATTGCACAGAAATAATGCGTGTGTGACTGCCACAACTTGTATTATAACTGCCTCAGTTCCCGTATGGGTTGCATGAAGATGGTGTAAATGGCTTGCAGAGTGTTTGGCTGCTTAACAGATTTGTATATATTCTGGATGAAAGAAACAATCCCTGCAACTGACGACAATCTCTCGTATTTTTTGCATCTGGGCTATGGGGTGGTATAACTAGGCGGAAACCCTGAAAAAAAAAAAACTTTCAAGTCTGCTTAAATGACCACAAACCATGTGCTAAAACTGTCTGATGAGACAAATAGATTTTTTTTCATAAATAAGCATAATTCTAAAAGACATGTTTCGTGCAAAAACAAGACAGCTTATCACACATGCAACACCACACCTACAGTGAAGCATGGCGGGTGAAGCACCATGTCAAGCAGCTGCTTTTCTTTAGCTGGGACAGGGCTCCGTTAAAGACAGAGGGAATCAAGGATCTCTCCAAATGTCATTTTAGTTTGTCAAAAAAACCTGTAGGCCTCTGTTAGATAGCTCAAGACGAATATAGAGTGCACCTTTCCTACACAATATCGAACTGCACATATCTAAGGCAACAAAGGAATGGCTTTAGAAGAAGAAGAAGATCAAGGTTTTGGAACGACTCAGTCAGAAGCCAGATCTGATCCTTTTGAAAACCTGTGAAATGATTTGAAGTGGGCTATGCAAAGGAGATACCCTTGCAAAATGATAGATCAGGAGCAATGAAGTGTTAAGTGCCAATTCAAGATGTGCTAAATTGGTAGACTCTTACCCACTCTCCCCTGACTTTTTCACTTGATGTTTGCTGGCTTATAGATCACATTAAAGGTGGAAAAAGACATGATTAGTCTTACTTACATTTTTCCATCACAAAAACCTGCAATTTTAACATGGATGTGTAGGCTTTTCATTTATACTGTAAATGCAAACAAGTGCCAAATTATAGTAAAATAATACAGTCTGCCCCTGTTGTACTTATAGTGGCATTGTTTTCAGACATGATTTGGCTCTCCTTAATCCTTTAAAAAGATCAGTCAATGCAAATCAATTCTAACTTATTCTGGTCAATCAGTTTAATCCTATAATGAAACACTTCTGTCCTAATAGAATGGTCACCCAGAGAGTTCTGGCCCTGTTCTTAGTTCCTGAAACATAAGGACACCATTCCAGGTTTAGAATATGTCCTTACAAGATCTTGAGAAACTTAATCATGTATATTTAATCAAATAAGTTCTCTCACATGACCCCCACTATTGAGGTTATTACATTTCGTCGCTGTCGGGGCGGAAACCTCGTATGTCCAAATTTGGTAAATTTCATATTTTTTCACATATTGATGCTATTGGTCAGTCCCCATGTGGGTCTGTTATTTTTACAAGTTATTAACCAATCTAAAGTCTTGAAAATAGCTTGAGCGCAAACGTCATAACTCCATTGGACACTTCAACTGTCCACCTCTTCCTCACTCCGTGGGAGAGCTTCGCGGCATATTTCTCCTCAAGAAGAGTCACAACGACTCAACACGTCTTCTGAGGTAAATGTCTTCAAAACACTGGGCTCAAATAAAAAAAAAATCTTGACTCCCGCTAGTTCTGGTGCTCGTCTGAGGACAGGAATTTAGCGCAAGACAATCCACTGCAACGCGGACTAAACCCTGTGCACTGCAGATAAGGTATGGCGTTTTTTTATTTCCTGAAAAATAACGGTTTTGGATATATGAGGATTCCGCCGGGGGGCACGGTGGCTTAGTGGTTAGCACGTTCGCCTCACACCTCCAGGGTTGGGGGTTCGATTCCCGCCTCCGCCTTGTGTGTGTGGAGTTTGCATGTTCTCCCTGTGCCTCGGGGGTTTCCTCCGGGTACTCCGGTTTCCTCCCCGGTCCAAAGACATGCATGGTAGGTTGATTGGCATCTCTGGAAAATTGTCCGTAGTGTGTGATTGCGTGAGTGAATGAGAGTGTGTGTGTGCCCTGCGATGGGTTGGCACTCCGTCCAGGCTCCCTGTGACCCGAGGTAGTTCGGATAAGCGGTAGAAAATGAGTGAGTGAGAGAGAGGATTCCGCCTGACAGCGACGATTTGCTTCCTTTTACAGAAAGAATCAAATTCAAGATCCTTGTGTTGAACACTGTACCACATTATCCATACCCATGCATGCCAACTCTCATCTTTACCTTCACGTAATTGTTATGTTCACATAATTGTTATTCTTCTCTAAATAATGTTCATAATACAAAATCCCTGTTAAAAATGTCAGATTTTGCTGATGTAAAAGGAAAAAAGAAAACAAACATAAATCATGCCACAACTTTTTCCACTCTTAATGTAAAATTATGACATAAAAAACTAAGTAAAAAGCAATCTGAAATCTTTTTAGGGAAAAATAAGAAAAATACACAGGCCCTAGCTGTCATAATGTACTACTTTTGTCAGTTTAACTGTTGACCTGATATAACACACAAGTCAACTGAGAGATTTTTGTTTACAAAAGGTTGGCCTGTCTTAAGTTAGAACATCATGAAAACTGACTTTGCAGCTCTGAGTGATTCTGATATGTGAGAGTAACATACATCAAAGTCACACAGAAGAAGAAAGACATAATGGTGTAAAGGAATTGTTACTTAAAATATAAAATTAAATTTAATTATAATTATGCTCCATATAAACACCAGCATGGTGCTCACAGAACTGATACAACTGGATAGTACAGTATGTAGATGTAGTGGTACAGTTCAAATAAGGAAATAATTAGTTTCTCGGTGATGCCCAAGTGTCAAGTCATAAAAAACAGAATACTGATATAACTCTGCCCTGCTGAATTCCTGTAGGGAAGATTGCCATTAAACAACACACACACAAGTAAACCTTACTTTTCATATGTTGCTGTAACGAAGAACGCATAGACTTGTGTGTGTTTGTGGTGACGTATCTGGATGATAAGTTCTGGGATGCCAAGGCGTACATGATTCAGAAGCCACAGTAATGTGTGGTCATCTGTGGTGTCTGTCGGTAGGAAGGAAACATATATATAACCCAGGATTACTATTTATTACAATACTCTTTATCATGCAGATTCACTAAATCTGTAGGGAGGGAAGGGAGAAAGTGGTAGTGAGAGAAGGAGGACCTGCAAAAGTCATGAGGACATCACAGTTCTCTGTGGGCACTGTCTTCATCCAGGATTTATGGGACATGATGTATCTTCCAGCCTGCAGCAGCCTCTTTCCAAACAGTTTATCTATGGGCCAGAGAGAAAGAGAGAGAGAGTGAGAGAGAGAGCGAGAGAGAGAGAGAATGTCAGTGACCTTGCTATGTTGCCATGGTCAGACACACACACTGTAAGGCTCATACTCTCTCTCCAGTTTCTCTTTGTCAAGTTTAAATGCCATTCATGTTTCCCCTGCAACATGAGAAGACTAGTCATGGCTTTACTTTTCTGGATTTGTATAAGACCGGATTTGTGAGAGACAGAAAATCTATTTGCACTTGGTATTTGGGACATTATTATTATATCATATATAGGCCATTTTAGCACTTATGTCACAGTGTTAACACTGAAATGTGGTAGGTAGATGAGTAAACTGTTACAGATTAGCACGTAGCAGAGAAGTGTGAAAAGCACCTTTTGCATTGAGTGACTCCAAGTTGAAAAAAAAAAGTTGAGCAGCGTGGGAGAAATCTGAATTGGAACAGATTTATTTCAGAAATACACTCACTGGTCACGTTATTAGGAATAGCTATACACCTAGCTAGTTCATGCAACTATCCCATCAAGATCAAAAATTTGCGAGTTTAAACATTGCAAGTTTAAATCTTCATGATGCCACAAGCCGTCTGGAGCAATACTGGCCATGGTCTCTGAAAGGGACTGATGGCATACATTCTCTTTCAGTCTGAGGGTGATGTAGAAAGTTAATTGGAAGTTACCTGGATCTGTACTATGCTTTTGACTTGGTGTTCACCAAAGACCTTTTACATAATTCTGCCAGCTGACTGCATTACATAATACTGTGTCAGTTAAAAACAAATGAAGAAGTCATTTAATGTTTAATGTTTTCAAAAGCACAGATACTTTGGAAAACTAGTGGTGTTTTTGTAAACTATACAGACCAGGAATTTTAAGCACATCAGAAGGAACTCAGAGGTTTTGCTTGTTCATGACTAAACATATTTCATATACAATGCATGCGTTAAGCATCTGGCAGAGAATAGTAAATGCAGATAAATTGCAAAAAAGGATCTGCTTTATTGCTTGGATTCCCAAAATTGCTGTGTAGCACAGCATCACAATATCAAACAATAGGTAAAACAGCAGGGAAAGAAAAGGGCTTTGTCCAAGCTTAGTGCACTGTGACTCTAATATAACTACCTGCAGGACTGCAGTGGCTTTATGCTCCCTTGCTTAGGCACAATCTCCTACAGATTCTCATCCTCCCGCTACAGAGACCATCACATTTCATAAACAGCCATCTGGTGCAAAATGATCTGTTTTTATTTAATTCCCAAAAGTAAGCCCAAAAGCTTGATTCATAATCATCACACAGGTTTCATAACACCATTCATAGCATTAGAGTAGAAATATCATCTTATAACCATTATGTAATGCAAAGGATATCAACATTTCCAACAAATTAGCAGAAAGATTGACTAATTTGCTAGGCAAGAACTTTGACATTTTCTTCTTGAGGCATTTGGAGACTGAGCTAATAAAGGAATCAGCTCTGGTGAGTTCTGTGGATGTGAATGTTTCTAATATTAAACCATTCTTTGTGAAAGGGAAACCCTTTATTGTAGGGTTTTAGACAGAGGCATTAGGGGTTTTAGCAGATGGACAAATCAAAAGACCATTTAGGGACAGACGTTTTCTGAAACCTTGGCATAACACAGAATATATCTGGCCACCTGTCTTAGGTAAGGACAAAATAACACTGCTGTTGCAGACAAGCCAAATAATATCATCTCCCCATTACTCTGCTATAGGTATCTTCTGTCAAATTAAACTGTCATCACTTAGTTCTCTTTAGGTTTGTTTCTTGGGAGATACTAGTATTAGATGTACATTACATTCTATTTATAAACCGAGGGTAACATTTGGTGCTGCAGGGGTGATGTATTATTATGCCTCTGACTATCTAATACAACTTACAGCCCTCGGTAATGTTTGCTAACCAGATGCTTTCCCCCCACCCAAAAAATTGCACATTGCTATTGTTTCTTCCCTAGAGCTATAACCCTGCTTTCACTGCGAGATACAGTATGTCTACCATTTCTGCCAGTGAATGCTGACTCATCACCACAACAGTTCATTAGTTTTCTCAGCAAATTTGACTATTTTCTTCACCCCCATTGTTTTGAATTGGTTGGATAAGAAAGACGGATTTACAATAGCAACCTCTTATTATTTGATACCGTTTGGATCTTTCCAATTACGATGTGTCCTGAAACATCTCCACTCACATACATAGATTAGCATAATTAAAATAACTATAACTAAACGTATATTTTGATACTAAATATTGTACATGTACAATGACTTCAAGGCGCACAGTACTAGCAAGGGAGCTTTCCAGCTAACATATACAGTATGAATATATGGCTGTTATGTCCTGACGTGACATACGGCTAAGTATGGTGACCCATACTCAGAATTCGTTCTCTGCATTTAACCCATCCAAAGTGCACACACACAGCACACACACACCGTGAACACACACCCGGAGGCTAGTTCTTTTACTTCTAGAGAAACAGGGTTCATAGGCATGTGCATAACAGGGCATCCTGTTGTCCTAATGTCCAAATGCCAAGGTACATCACCTACCCAAAAAAGACACGGAATTGTAAACTATAAACTTTTCCCTGCATGTTAAAAATCAGAAGTTAATGAGTTTAAGCCTGTTCAGGCTGTTAAGTCTCTTAGGATGGTGTCTGTAATCAAAAGTCTTGAGCGAGCGAGCAAGCGAGCATCCATTAGATTTCCTTCCTCTCTGTATTTCATGGTTGGGTCACCAGACAATATTATCACCTCACTGGGTGGTGGAAGTATTTCCAGGAAACAATGATGCTAAATGATATTATGGCATATGTGGCTGTAAAGTGAGTGGCTCATTTTTAACCTCATTACTCAATTAATCCGGCAGGATCTCATATGTTACTTCCATTTTCGACTAATGGATTCCCAGTAAAGATCCAGTGTAGGTGATGTAAACCACAGCAACTCATTTAAAAAAAAAAAAAACACTAAAACATCAATCATTCTGTGATTGCTAGAATTGTGGATTAAAAAGTTAAAGTGAATCCCTTCAGTCCACTACATACTGCTTAAAACCAATGTTTTCTTGATTTAAAAATTATTTCTCTTTTCCCCAGAGTATTTTTCAAAAAAAGAAAAAAAAAAGAAAACTACTTTAAAGTTTTCAGGACAGAGGACTTTGCGCTTTGCAGTTTCTTATTTTCAAGCTGCATATTGTCATATTTCCTTTGAGAGAGCAAAAAGAAGAGGCAGGTGCTATTATAACAAAAGTATTGACAAGAACTAACTCATAGCAGTTCTACAGATTGTATGTAATGTAACTATAAACAGACAAGCAATAATAATGTATTGTTTTCTAATAAATATTTTTTGCCATTGGTAAATTGCTGTGGTAAAAAAGGAAAAAAACTCTTTTGGTCTATTATAGAAGTCCTATAAAACAATCAGTTTGTATAATAAATCTGTATGATGTGAACCTGATTTTGCTATCATGGCATGCCCGCATAGTGTATTATTGCTATTTTGATATAGTATAAGTGACTTAGGAAATAAGTAGCATTCATTCAAGTAAAACATGAGACTTTTTAGTTGACATTAGTTTAGTTGACATTAGTTTAGTTTACATTATATGAAGATAGACATTTATGCAAACGCCCATAAACAGCACCCTTCGATATTTACAACTATATGGACACACAGTTATAAACCTCAACAGTCAAGGGCCAGAAGACAACTTCAGAGGCAGTATGCAAATCCAGTATTCTGCATAGCTTCAGTGTCACGAGTGGGTGGATGCTACTGTGCATATGATACTACAACACTGGAACAATATGAAAAAAGAAGAAATAATGAGATGAAAAACTGTTATAAAACTGTTGTAAAAATATTCATCCTCATTATGAGACACCCCGGATCAAAATACTGGCGTCATATATAGATACAGTGGCAAGACTAGACTTCTCTCTCAGCAGTTCTCATTTTTGCCAGATAGTGGAGATTCTGAATCTAAGCACCAGAAGTAATGCAGCCAGTTACTTTTCCAGCAACATAGACTACCATAAATGCATTCTCAATCAAAGCATTACCAGAATCTCCACAGTTTCCATTCTAGACCAGCACAAGTATCTGGTTATCTTTATTTATTTAGTTTGTTCATTAAGAAAACTCTCCATGTTGCTATAGAAAACCTCTTCAGCCTGGAAATTCGATTATTTGCCTACTAATACTAACTTTCACAAGTTATTAGTAAACAAAGACAAATAATGCTGCATCTGTCACAAAGTAAAAGTGCTGAAATATTAACAGAGCCTTTTACTATCTAGCAAAGTTGACCACAAGCACATCAATTTGGTTTCAACATACAAACATGCTGTAACTAGCTGGAAAAAAAAAACAGAAGTGTTCTCGGGTTTTTAGCACATTTGCAGTTTTCAACACTATGTATGTTTAACGGCCACTTTATTAGCCACAACAGCCTTGATGGTCCATGTTTAAGGGATATAGTTAGAAACTGTTTAAATGCCATTTATTTAAACGGCAGGTCATTTTCCTCTAGCTTTTTATCAGTGTGAATTTTGTTTTCAAAGAAGAATTTAAAGAATACTCTCAACACAGAAGTGACACTCAGGTGGTACCAAAATGGTACCATGGTACCAACCTGACACTCATTAACATCTCGGTGTCACCAATGAGAATTTAATACTGCTTAATTCATTTTTGGTCAGCTGTGGTGGTCCCTGATTTATTGATAGAAAAGAGCAGGCAAACTGCATGTAGCAACAGATGGACTACATTAAGTAATTACAGTATACCTACAAATCACATTTCCGGTGAGTGTTCCTGTCAAAATGGCCAGTGAGTATTTTAAAATCCAATGTGTACAGGAATAGTACATAATAAAAAAAAATTATAAAAACCTTTTCATGTTTCACTATGCAGCTGCTAAATTTCTTTAGAGTTTTCTTACCCCCCACTCCGACATGTCATAAGCAGCTGCCACAAGAAATCAACAAGAAGAAAATCGGCCTCGCACCGCTCGAGTGTTCGGGATAGCTGAGTCCCTCTCTGTCTGCCTATTCAATGTGATTTGTCAGTGTTACTATACTGAACTGAATCTATTTGCAGCAATGTATGAGTTGTACCTTGAAGAGATATGGTGCTTCGCCACTGAAGATTTCAAGACAAGACTTAGGATAATTCTAATGCTACTAATAAAAACAATAATAACAGCAACAACTACAATACGTTTTATAAAAACTGAAGGCTACTGCATCAGGGAGACACAATACAAAGAAGTAAATAACACATGACATACTGGAAATTGCAACCTACAGCATATGCTGTGAGATAGATTGATGATATCTAGAAATGCTATGATTTTTACCTCTGTTTGGATAGCCTTCGTACTGAGATAATGAATTCCAATGATGTAATTATTGGATAATGAATTCCGTCTTTTTGCTGTTGCACTATGCATTTCTGTTGAATTCAAGTATTTGTTTAATTCAATTTCAACAGAAACAAATTTAACCAAATAAATAAATAAATAAATAAATAAATAAACAAACCTAGATTTCAAATCTAGAGCAGTCATGACTTCAGGCACTACATGGTCAACTCATTTAAACCCATGTGCCACTTATGGAGGGCCTTCTGCCAGTGTATTTGTTTTCTACCTGCTTTTGCCTACTGTATTTGAGCCACACAGTCACTTTAAAGGTGTTTTGGAACAAAGCCAAGTGTTTAGACTGTCTAAACATAAACCACTTTATGTTTAACTTTACCAGTTAAAATCTTAAAACAAATGCAACTAACCCATGTTAAGAGTTGCTCTTTTATGTTTGGTTAAAAAAGAACCGACATGACAGGTGAGCATGATGAGCTAACGCTCCAAGAACAGCTTGCAGTAAAAGGATGCATTATGTTGCCAGCAGCCGGAGTGGCTCGGTCGTTTGGTCAGCTGGAGTTGGATATTTCTTAAAAAGCAGAAAGGTAAGAGTTTATTCAACACTCACCAAATTACCTTTTTAGAGAGACTTCATCTTTTAAAGTAAAGGATAAAAACCTGCCCACCCTCTACCAGTTCCTCTGATTTCTGTATGCCAATTATACTGAGGCCAAAACATCTAAACACACAGCAAGTAGAAATGTCCCACAAAAAATTAGGCTACAGTGGTTAGTAAAAAATAAAAGAATCCTTTGGTAAGCACATCATTATTCAAATATATGGAAGAGCAAAGCAACATACTCCAAACAGACTCCAAATATATCATGTAACAACTATGTTTAGTCATTGTTGCCTTAACTGGTTTGCAATATACTGTGTAGACAAGCTAAATTGATCCCCATCGGTAACATTGCTAACCCATTTCTGAAACATATACAAGGTACTATACACACTACACAACCACAAATTATTCTTGTTACCATCATTAAACATAAATATGACTTTCTCTGAATTGCATGTTCCTCAGTACCTAGGAGTATACAGAATACAGCTTTGTGATTTTGCATTTAAATTATAATATTAAAATATTAAAATCTATGAACGTTTTAATATGAATGCCATGGGAAAATATAAAAAAAGATGAGGAATTATCAGAAACAGAATATACTCAAGAAGTGAGAGTAGGTTTTATTTGATCAATGACCATTTGGTCAGTGACATTCTAACACTTCAGTTCTTTGCTTTTCATTAACAAGAAGAAAAATGTTTGAACCATATTATTATGTAAGACAGGAACTTTTCTTATATTTATGTGAATAAGATGTTATTTACCTACTAATAAATACTTGTCTCCAGTTTTACAATAAAATTGCAATTTAAATTTCAAATTACATTTAGAAGTCAAAAAACTGTATGTGATTTGATATTATTATGAGTCAAAACTTCATGGCTTAGAAATATATGCCCTAAATACCAAAATTGCCAGCTTAAACCGCACAATTCAACGGTCTCCCCAAATTGGTCACAAACCAGCTCTCTTCTAAAGCAAGGTTTACACATACAACAATTTGATTGCTGTAAGACTTCAGTTGCTTAACTATGAAATTGCCAGTTGTCTTGCTAAAATGAAACATTCTGGATGGGCATTTGGGGTATGTCTATAAAATAAATCTGTGTATATACTGTACAGTATATGCATCATATCATGATGTGCATGCTGTTGTCTTCATTCCCATTACTAGTCACTGAACAAACTTTTCTTAACTTTGTTGCTTTGCTGAGCACGTTGAACACACTCATATCATCTGAAGTTGGCAGCTCAAGTTGAAAATAAATGATCGCTCCGGTTGCTTTTTCACTGGCAGTAACTAATTGTATGAACATAACATTACATCTTGCAGGGTGAAGGCAAATACACGCTTTATCTGAGACCCATAAAACCTCATGCTGCATCATATGTCACTGCAACCCATTCAGAGTAAAGTGCTCTCTGCCCACTACCCACATGAATGAGTTCGCAGAGGCTTATGATTGGCCATTGTCACTACCATTGACAGAGAAGAGAGACTATATCATCCTTCTCACCTAGAGACCATGGCCACATATGTTCCATGTTGATTCCCAACATGTATTATACTGCAACAAATGGACTTCCTTCTAAAACTGAGTGGTTAAATACGAATTGTTATATGCCCGTATTCCTGAAGGTGCTTTAAAGAATGACATTTTCGTTTGTAATAGTTACCAGAAAAAGGGATAGATGTGTATTTGAAATCTGCTTTTGTTTTGGAAAATGGCAAGTAAGGCAGATAATTTAATCATTCCATACCATTTTGGAGAGGGCAGAAAGCTTATTGGTTCCTGTACCTTTAACATTTTAACATTGTGGCAGTGTCCTCTCACTTAGTGCTATCTAAATGGTGTCAAATACTAAAAGCTGGTGTAATTGTTCTTCATATATGACCTTGAGCATAGTACCAAGAGAGATGAGGATAGAAAGTGTGTTTTAGCACACTTTCTCTAAATTCTTGACATATATCTAGCTAGATAACTATAATATAGGAAGAGAAATGATTAACAGAAAAGTGCATATATTTATAAGAGCTTATAAAAATGTCATCTTTGCATCTATGATTTTTATTCTGCTCCTGAAGGTCTAGACATTTAGCTCGTTCTTTAATTTCTAGGAACATATCTCAGCATACGGGTTGTAAAAGAGCCATTTGGCAGAAGATAAATTCTGCCTTTTTCAAGACCAAAAAAGCTTTGTAACTCTTTGCCAACTCAGCCATGGTTATATTTAAATCAAGAGAATACTGAAAATAAATATTGTACAGAAAGTAAATAATGTAAAGTTTTGTTACTATGACTGCATTTAAAGTGTTTACACAAGTTTTCCAGGCACAAGCTCCTTGACTAAACTGTTGTAGAGTTTCTACTGAAATCCTTTTCAGTACTATGTTTTTGAAAACTGGGCTATATAAATAGCAGGTGATGAATAGGAATGACAGAAGGTAAACTGGAAAGGGACACACTGTCTCATAAACAAAGCAAATATGTAAAACAGACAGAATAATCTAGTTGGATCCAAGCTAATTTGATAATAACACAACACAACACATCTATCACAACATGCTGAATTATTGAGTTATACAGAAATCCTAAATGGAAAGTGGAAGAACAGGAAATATGATGTAATGATTTCACAATGCTGAGACAAAGAAAAATGAGATTCAATGAGTGAAGGCACATTTATTTTCTGCACCTACAAACTGGAACAATAGATTTACATCAGCACAGACAGGCAAGATGAGAAAAAGAAAAGTATTAAAAAAGAAGTTTATAAAGAAAAGTAATATGGCATATACAATGGTATATTCAATGCTTTCTCTAAGATGGAAAGTTGCTTTTCTAAATACCATTTTAGTTATTATTGGTAATGGTCATTTTAAAAAACTGTCCACTGCTCTTTACTAACTTCATGGACGCATGACTCTAAAGCAATCCTGCATATATTCAATGTTAGGTTTTTGTACCAGGTCCTAATTCAACACAGACCCATGGACCAAATTCCTGGTTGTATGTTATGTTACATGTTATTAATTAATTAATTCTTCTTATTAAAAGTTGTGTGCAAAACTTTTCATTATTACTTAAATAAAACATAAAGGCTCTTCACATAAAGGCCGTAAATAAAACACAGCATAAAATTTAAACGTGGCTTTTTTTTTTTTTTTTTTGCCAAATAAGCCATAGAAGATCTTAAATCCAGATAACATTGTGCATATATTTATGACGAGAGTTTACAGAAAAAACAAAGGTGTGATTAAGTACCTAACTCAAGCTATTTCAGTGAATTTATAGAAATGAATTGTTTGGTGAATGAATAAAAAAAGTAATAAAATAAACATTTTTACATCATCAGCAAATTTGGCTTGTAGATCAGAAGGATGAAATGATCTCAGAGAGCTAACTGATATTTCTTTCTAAATGTTTTAAGGTATGGGTGTGTATGAAAACGTTTTAAATACCAGATCTGTATTGCTGTAATGCCTGGGAAGCTATTGCGTAATTTGACAGTCTAGGTAATATCACTTATTGTCATACGCCACACCACTGTTGTATCAATAGCCGAACTTAACTCTAACTGTAGCAGTGATGGTCATACCATAAGGAGAATCCAGTGATTACATCAAACGCAGCCAGAGTTGCTTACGGACCCTTTAATGTGGTGGTCTGTCAGTTCTGTCCATGGTGTAAACAGAAAAGGATAAAAACCAACACGAGGTCACACTGCTGACTGCATAATACTGTGCTGCATACAAGATATAAAGCATAAAAAGCCGAATATACACAATTTCTGTCTTAAAGCTGACTGCATCGCACTGCGCCGCATTGGAAGAAGTGCAGCATGCGGCCCGAACAGGGGATAAACAAAACCGCTGAAGTAACGCGTTTGTTTCAAAGACACAAATGTTGCTGTAGTTTGTTCAGCATACTCTAATGATAGGACGGTCAGACCTTTCATAAACACGAATGGTGATGAAGGCTGAAAAACAGGCTCGAGCGTGACATCACCAGGTAGCTTTTGCTTCAGACACATCAAGCAAACTAGAGTAGCTTCATGCACGAGCCAACATCCTGCATGTGGCTGAATCGTTTCAGGATAGTAAATACACAAACCTGGGGAACCGAGACAGCACAAAGGCTAAGAGAAAACCAGTGAAATCGCTCAGCACATAATGTTGGCTGTATCTCGTGGGCCGCTGGACGGAGCGCTGCCTCTTTTCATCCCTGTCATAACGCTGAATTTAGCGTAATGTTGACATACAATACAGCGTATGACCTTCCAGGCCCGAGCCGCCTGCAGTCTTTCAGTCTCGCGCGGATCTCTTGCACTTCAAACACAGAAGACGGAAGCAAAGCGCATTGTTCCGGGCGGCTCATTACGTCCCCCCGTCACAACACATCCACCTGTCCCGGGCGCTCGCCTTTCGACTCCATTTGCGCTGTCGCTTCAAGTTTGCTCGTCTCCTACGTGCAAAACAAACATACACACAAACAAAAAAACTCACCCAGAACACCAGATGATGTTGGCTGGCACGAGGCGCTTTGCTCCGTCTTTTCGGCTTCTGTGTGCGCGCGGTGGCGGTAGCGCGAGCCGTCGGGATCGGCACCGTTACTGGCGGAGGCAGCGTCGGGCATGCTGCTTAAGCGGAGACTGACTGTTAGGGCTTTTATTCCAGAGGAAAGGGGAGGGGATGCAGCAGTTTTCTAGTCTGTAGAAGCATGCAGTGAGTGCTGGTTCGGACCGGTTAACGGGGGTTAAATTAATAAGAGCATGAAGGGACGGTTGTGGGTCATCCTGCTTTGTTGGGGTTTAGGAGTGCAGATCCACCGCTTTCTGATGAGCACAGGCTTTACTATGGAGGAGGGACAAAGGAGAGAAGTGACACATCGTCTCTCTCTCTCTCTCTCTCTCTCTCTCTCTCGCACACGCACACACACACACACGTTTGTCTTCCTATCCTTTTGAGGACCTTCCATTCACAAAATGATTACTGCAGCTAATCGGTTTTATGTCTACACTTAAATCAAACTCAACTCACCAACCAAATGGACAAACAGATACACGCACAAATAAAAAACAGCAGCAGCAACAACAATAACAACAATTTCAAAAGCAATTTTTTTGTATAAGCATAAATAATAATAATAATTGTATAATGTCTACATAATGCCAAAGCATCCGTGTGGCGAACATTTGGTCCCCACTAAGATGTAGGAGCGCGCGCGTGCGCACACACACACACACACACACACACATATACATACACATACACACACACAGAGCAAATGAGCTAAAACCAAGTTTCCCTTTACTTACTCCCTCACAGGAGCAAAACATTTATGCAGTTCGATTTTTATTTGATATAGACTACATATGCGAAGCCGATCCTTTCATCACTCCCTGTGGTCACTAAACAATGAATTTATTCGTATTTTTCTCGCCCGCATTTATGTCGTTTAATGAAACGCATCACTGGCATCATTGCAGAGCTAAATATTAAAACTTGCGTGACTCATTCCACAGCAGGTGCGTTCAGTAAAACGGTGGCGCTAATGAGAGGCGGACTGTGACATGATAAAGAGCTGTATATGTCATATTATATCATAAAGTAGTAGAGTTTCATGATCAGTCACAGAAGCACTATGGCACGTGCAGTGATATTAACCTGCTGTATAAAAGCACTATGGCACGTGCAGTGATATTAACCTGCCGTATAAAAGCACTATGGCGCGTGCAGTGTGATGCTACTGGGGCTTTATTTGGCAGTCATTCAGTGGACTGGGATATCTAAAATGCTCACTACAGAGAGGACCATACATATTTCTGTTCCTATACCTAGTAGATACAAACCCTCCCCTTACTGATGAGAGGAAGTCAAGCCATGTAATTTCTGCTTACTCACTATCCTCATGCCACACCACCTCTGCAGAGAGGTGCACCATGCTGAATGAGCTCTGGGATGTTGCTATACTCAGTTTATTGCTCATGCGCTTTTGGTAGAGTCTTATCATTTACTGCTGGCAGTTTATTATATTTTATTTTTGGCAATAAGTTCTCATAATATTCACCTGAGTAAACCCATGAGATGATAAACATTATTATGATAAACGTTATTGTTTAAATATATAAGCAATTACAATATATTATTAATAAAAAAAAGAACCTTAATCACAAATGCCATTAGATATTAGTCACTACTGAATTGTTAAAACAAACAGAGACCAGATGCCCAAGTCAATTGAACTCAGCAATATTAAGAAGAGACATTGCATGCAGGGGCGTAAATGCTTGTCCTTTTTTTTTTTTTTAAAGAACCGGATCTGTCCATGTTTACATTTGCAGTGTCAATACGGAAGCTTTATGATGAGGCACAGAGGCAGGGTTAAATTTAATTGACAGCATCAACAACGAATTACAGTCGTTTATTAGATTACGTAATGTCGACGCGCACCAATGATCTTCACGGAAAACAAAACAACAGCAACCTCATTGGATTTTAAACGGGAAGCTTGGCTTTCACGTGTACGTGTTGGAGGATTTTTTTTTGTAGTTTCTACTCCATGTATGCAGTCTAAAAAGTGACACGATGTTAAATGTAACTGCAAATGGTGTAACTGGAATAATATTTTCATATCTCAATATAAATCAATGAGTATCCTTAGTGAGAAAGCAGAAATCTACCATGACGCTTGCCGGCTGCTGGAGGATTGTCCTCTTTAAAAATGTCATAAGGTTTGTGAGATCCGTTTGTGCGGATTTATAGAATGTATCTGATAAAATCCAACCATTATGACATTTAAAATCCCCGGATGCCGACAGCGTTCATAACCCTTATGCAGAATGTTCATGTGTAATGTTCCCCAGGCCAAGAGCGTACCTCAGGTGTCCTGTCGTCTTTGGTCAGCTTTGCAGTGTTAGATTTCTGTGCAGCAGTCCTGTCCCTTTTGGCTCTGAGGACACGATCTTCGCGTTGTCTTCTGGAAGAGGTCGGTGTGGAGTAGCCGTGGTGCGTGTGAGCGGACCAGATGCATCCGGAGCTCTGCGCGCTCTGACCGGCCTGAAGCGCACGCTGACCCCCCGCACTGCGCACCTCCGCAGCATTACACACCCCAAATCTAACGAGCTGCTGGACCGCGGCCTTATCCTGTGGTTCCCAGGTGCGTGATCATGGATCGCGATTTGTGCGGATAAGATTTCATCATTTGGGGGACCTACACAGCATTTTTTTCTGTATGGCTGCAAATATGTTGTACCATTATAAAATCTGACAGCTTGAAATCAGTAATGGAGGATGTGTGTGCAAAAATATCCTCAATATCAAGTTAGCTCTCAGTGAGGATGTCTTGATCCTGATTAGGGTCACTGTTAATCTATACCAGTACCAGGCATACACACACATACATACCCACACACACACCCACATTCACACCTATGGTATTTCTGAGTGAGACACCATTTCTCCTACTGTCATATTTTTATGAAGTATTAGTTGTTTTGTGTAAAATCCCACACAGATAAGGATTGAATCAGGATTCCTGGAGCTGTGATGTGGCAGTGCTCACAAGTTAAGGCTAGTTGCCCAAAACATTTAGTAACCAGAAGGACCAGATATGGCTGCAGAGGCATTTTACGCTGCACTGCTGGCTTCCAGTAATACTTTTCGCTTCATATTATAATCACATTAAATGTCCTGGCTTCATAATTTTGGAGTAAGGGTATGCAGACTTAATTGTATGAATGAATGTATAAGAACCAGTCTTAATTGATTTCTAACTCTTGACTTAACATTCATAATAAAAATCATAATCTTAATCATGCAATTAAAATATGCTCTACACCGCATTTAATACACTGAAGAATGTTTGCGGTTGGTTGATGTGGTTTAATATTTGTATTTTATTGGGCAAAAATGATTTGCTGCATTATGTGAATGTTAGAAAAACCTTCACTTATCTGTGCCAATGTACCAATTCTCTAAGCACTGTGTACGTTTTGTGTTTCCATCAGGCCCTCACAGTTTCACTGGAGAGGACAGTGCTGAATTTCACGTACATGGAGGACCTGCTGTCATTAGTGGTGTTTTACAAGCCCTGGGTATGAATTGTAATGCTATGTGATTACTGAATAGGTAGCATAACTCATGTGTTTTATTTTTATTTATTTATTTATTTTTTTGTGGACTGGGTGCTGTGTACATTTCTAACCACAAGATGGCAATAACAAGTTATCCCAGTATTCTTTTGTATATATGAATCCAGATACTGCAAGTCTCAAATACACTTTGATCTTTAAACTTATTATTATTATTATTATTATTATTATTATATACAGAGGGTAAAATAAGTATTGAACACTTCACCATTTTTCTCAGTAATTTTATTTCTAAAGGTTTATTGACATGAAATTTTCACCAGATGTTTGTAACAACCCATTCAATCCACACATGCAAAGAAATCAAACCATAGATGTCCGTAAATTATGTTTAATAATGTTAAATTACACAGGGAAAAAGTATTGAACACATGAAGAAAGGGAGGTGCAAAAAGGCATGGAAAGCCAAGACAATCAGTAATTAGAAAGAAAAACTTAACGGGCCCCTTGTCAATGCAAATTAATATCAGCTGGTTCTGTCCAAACTGATGGCCTATAAAAAGGTCTCGTTACCAAGGTATCACACAAGAAACATCTCATGATGGGTAAAAGCAAAGAACTCCCTCAAGACCTTTGCACCTTATTGTTGCAAAACATTCTGATGGTATTGGTTACGGAAGGTTTTCAAAACTTCTGAATGTTCCAGTGAGCACTTTTGGGGCCATAATCCGTAAGTGGAAAGAACATCATTTCACCATAAACAGGCCACGACCAGGTGCTGCTCGCAAGATTTCTGACAGAGGAGTGAAAAGAATTATCATAAGTGTTGTCCAAGAGCCAAGGATCACTTGTGGACAGCTTCAGAAAGACCTGGAATCAGCAGGTACAGTTGTTTCAAAGAAAACAATAAGTAATGCACTCAACCGCCATGGCCTGTACGCACGCTCACCACGCAAGAATCCACTGCTGAAGAAAAGACATGCTGAAGCTCGTTTAAAGTTTGCTGCACAACATTTGGACAAGCCTGTGAAATACTGGGAGAACATAGTCTGGTCAGATGAGACCAAAATTGAACTCTTTGGATGCCATAATACACACCATGTTTGGAGGAGAAATGGCACTGCACATCACCCTAAAAACACCATACCAACAGTAAAGTTTGGAGGTGGGAACATCATGGTGTGGGGCTGTTTTTCAGCATACAATACTGGCAAACTTCATATAATTGAAGGAAGGATGAATGGGAAAATGTACAGAGACATTCTTCATAAAAATCTGCTGCCATCTACAAGCAAGACAATGATCCCAAACACACAGCCAAGGAAACTCTAAATTGGTTTTAGAGAAAGAAAATAAAGCTGCAAGAATGGCCCAGCCAATCACTTGACTTGAATCCAATTGAAAATCTATGGAAAGAACTAAAGATCAGAGTTCATAGAAGAGGCCCATGGAACCTTCAAAATTTGGAGACTGTTTGTGTGGAAGAATGGGCCAAAATCACACCTCAGCAATGCATGCAACTCGTTTCTCCATACAGGAGGCGTCTTGAAGCTGTCATTACCAACAACGGCTTTTGTACAAAGTATTAAATATGTTTCAGTAAGCGTGTTCAATACTTTTCCCTGTCATTTAACATTTTTAAACATAACTTAATTTACGGACATCTGTGGTTTGATTTCTTTGCATGTGTGGATTGAATGGGTTGTTACCAACATCTGGTGAAAATTTCATGTCAATAGCACCTTTAGAAATAAATTTACTGAGAAAAATGGTGACGTGTTCAATACGTATTTTACCCGCTGTATTTTTTTTTTTACAATTGCACTTTAGGTAGTCTGCCTGGACTGCGACCTGCCGAGGCGGGTGAGTTTACTCGGCGTGCGTTCCATGCTGGAAAGTTGGATTTGACAGAAGTGGAGGGGCTTGGGGATTTGATCCACGCAGAGACAGAAGCTCAGAGGAGACAAGCTCTTCGGCAGATGTCAGGGCACCTCGGTCGCCTTTACAATGAATGGAGTCAGCAGCTCAAGCATGTATGTAATGTTTATAAAGTCAGTACAGCACAGTCAGGTAAAATACTAGGTCTGTATCCTTGTTTAAACATACAAACAGTAATAATTCTATGTTAAGGATATTTCCGTTAGTATGTCTGTGGTTAAGAATAATATTTTTCTACACTTTGATTCTTGGAATTCTTTTTGAACCATCAGTTTTGTACATTGCAAAACAAACTGTATTTTTCTAAAATCAGAAAGCATGGGGATTAAAAATTTTCACTTTTGTATCACCTCAGTGTCCGTAAAGTCTCAGTCTCCCAGTCGTAATACTGCGAAAAGTACTGGTACACTTTTTACAGCAACCTTAAACAGCCCTCTTTGCTTTGTTAGCGCCTCTCATACATCAGATTGCACAGGAAATGTCTGCACTAATCACTTAAAATATAAAAATTATAACAGCAAAGGTTTGACAGGAGGACCAGATGGTATACACCCTTCAGGTTCTAATTTAATCACATTCACCAAATTATGGTGTTTCTCTTGGAAACAGAAACACCAATTGAAACTATTTCATGGTTTCTATGGATGAAAACTGCATATGAAATTTTTTCATGTCGTCATGAGCAACAAGATGCTTTTAGTGCAGTGATTTATATTAAGTTAAGTATTTTATTAAGTACAGCAGAATGCCAGAAACTACCTTACCTACGAGAACGGCAGGAAAAATAATATTAAATCCAATTTAAGATTTACTAATTTGATTTATTATTAATAATGAACATTTTGTCCTCCTTGCAATGTACAGTACTTTATTAAGAGCAAACTTTGGTTGCTAAGCAACATAACTGGCAAGGACAGAACAGTGGCCCTAGTGTTTAAAACCTTATGCATTTACGCAGTATTCAGTTACTGTAATGTGTTCACGAGTGTGCATATAGTGAGGACTTTACAACAGCTTTCGATGCAGAGCAGCCAATCAGATTTTTGAAACAGAAGTATATGTTCCGAGGGTCTCAATACACAGAGGAAGTAGACAGGTTTTCTTTTCTTTTTTTTAAACTTGTTTTCTTTAGGTCTTTGATAAAATAATTTTGTCTTTGATAAAATAATAATTCATAATTGAGCCAATAGCTTACTAAACCAATAGGTGGCAACGTTTTACTAAAACTCTAAGGGGCGTCCTAAAAACGTATCACTTGCATTAAGAATGCAAGTGTGTTCATGTTTGTAGGTGCACACATTAACATGTTTTTGTGTGTATATAAGCTGAAGAGACGTGATATGCCATTTGTAGAATTCCAGGGTATTTTCCAAAAAGTGTGTGCATATGCATGGGGTGTATGTATGATGTGTGTGTATGTCCCTGCTTGTCTGTGTACTGCCTGTTTGTGTTTGTGTTTGGATCTTATCCATAACTGTTCAGTAGGTGAGGCGCATAGCTCAGGAGGCAGGAAATCCTGTCATGGCTATAAGCCAGACTCTCTTGCGTTCCTGAGTGACTTGAGTGGCAGCGTGGCTCACTGGTCTCATACTGAAGAATACTTACACAGACTTCAAAACACGTTTTGAGTGGTCCAGCGGAAAGCCGGCAGGAGCTTTACTGATTGATACTTGATTAGTGACTTTGCAGATTAGAAATGGCCTGGGGAATAATACCACATATGCTGTTCTTTAAGTCTTTCAGATGTGGCTCAAATTTGAACGCTATTTGACTGCTGAATATTTTTACTATTTTTAAATGAAATCAGAATATTTTACTAAATCAGGTTGTATTTTTGATATTGGTTTTATTTAAACTGTTAATCATGAGACCAATATTATTATATGATCCTTGAGGAGTAGCTTTACCAATCAAAAATCACCTAAAGGGCTTTTATTTCAGCAGCAGTTTGCAGCTTAAGTACATTATTGTACACTTTTGAACAGTTTGGTTCCTCTTTTCACTCCCCAGATCAGGCAGTAATGTAGGAGTGAGGAGGTCAGGGGTGTTGGAGTTGGAGTATTCCAGTTTATTTCAAAGGCGTTCAGTGGGGTTGAGTTTAGGGCTCTGTGCAGAACATTTGAGTTCTTCACACACCAACCTTCACAAACAATGTTTTCTTGGGGCTTGCTTTATGCATTGGACCAGGTTTGAACCTCTTCGTTCCAGTGAAGGAAAATTTTAACACAACAGCATCTGATTTTAACTTTGTGGTAACAGTGTGGAGAAGAACCAAATGGCCATGTACTGTAATATATTTCTTAACACCTTAGTTATCTCATTTAAATATTGTTTTGCTGTTATTCAGATTGAGAACTTTTACAAAACCAAACATAATCATCAGTGTTGATTTTTCAGTTATTTTGGTTTTAGTGTGTTAAAAATAAAATGGTATTCCAGAAGTAGGTGTGAGGCTGCCATGATAAGTACTGTAGCAGCAGTAACAGTGCTGTTGCTGGCAACGGTTGTGTTTTGGGGTTGTGTAATGTTTTTTTTCTGTTTCCCGACCTTTCCTGGGAGGTCTGCAAAAACATCCCACCATTAGCTTGTGTTGATTAAAGCCAGTTTGTCAGTTTTCTCTGCTCTCACAAGGGCCAAGGCCTAGAAAAAAAGAAGCTGTTGTGTAAATGACATCACAAGTGAAGTACAAGTGAAATTTAGACAAGAAAAGTAAAATCTTTTAATTTCGATTCATTTCCAGTCTTAAAGTATTTCAGGAATGGGTGGAATGTTGAAATTTGAGTTTTCAGAGAACTGGCAAAATTTGTAAATAAGGAAATCTCATGCATCTTTTTATATTGAACGATAATCAAACGTGTTTTTTGTTTTTAATTCCAGTGTTTAGCGCACATGGAAGCTTTCATTGACTTCAGTGAGGGTGAGCTCATAGAGGATGGAGTCTTAAATCAAGGTGCGTCTCCATATCATTGTGCAAAAAACACTTTAAGGCATATTTTCCCAGTACAAATTGGAAAACTTCCTGTTTGCATCACAGAGTCTGGTTCACAACCACTGTATGGAAATATTATTGGAGTCCAAGTGCTGAAATGTCAGTTTCCTTTTGGAGACAAATGAATGTCTCAAAGCAGCTTTGTAATACAGAATAACTTGTGCTCAGTATACCTGTTATCATTTCCCCTGCATTTGTATTCCCCTGAATTTGTATTGTTTTTGTGTTGTGATGTGTTTCTCAAGAGAATTTTGGGATTTTGTACTGCGTCAAGGAACAAAGCTGTCACAGACCATCTCCTTCCTCTGAGTGACATCAGCTTGGCTGGCAGTGGCTAGAAGCTATAATGTCAACGGAAACTGGCTTTGAATTGAAGTTTAAGAGTTTTTTCTTCACATCGCATTATAAATAAGAATTGGCAGGATAGTCTATTTGTTAATGTACTCTATTATTATTTAATTTGCATTACCATCTAAAATGTTTTAGCACTAAGAATGATAATTGGCTAAAATTTTAATTCACATTCAATACAAAAAAATTAAAACAATAATATTAATAATATAAACCACCCCAAAAAAAATCATATTTTGAAGCTTTTTTAAAAAAAATATTTTATTAATATTCCCGTTGCGGCCGAAGGTTTGTAGACACCTGACCATCACACCCATATGTGGTTCTTGGAAGCATTCAGTTGTATAGGATATGTTACAGTGTCCCTTTACTCACTCTAAGAGGCTTAATCCTGGTCTGGCATGACAACGCTCCCATGCACTGTAAAAGAACTGACCTTAGCGCCACTCTGAACACCTTTAGGATGAACTGAAGTTAAAATTTTGTTTCTGGATTTTTATAAATCTGCTTTGTGAAAAGATTCCTGTTTTTTGTTGCTGTCTTGTGCATTATAAGATGCTTTTCCTCTCACCACAGTTGTAAAGAGTGATTATTTGAGTTAATCTATAGTACCAGCAAACATGGCACGAATATTCGTTCGAAATGAACATTACCTGAACCTCTTGACTTGCATAATTTTTATAAATTGTGCTGCTGCTACACGAATGCCTGATTTAGATAACTGCATGAATATGCACGGGTGCTCCTAATAAAGTGGGCAGTGAGTGCAGGTATGCCAGTTGTGTTTGAATGAGTTAGAATGACAACGGAATTTGCCAGTTTGTATTGCTGAACACAAGTGCAGTGTATCAGAGTAGTGAGCATAACTAAAATGCCATGTCACCTAGTCATGTCTGAACATTTCAGAATAGAATGCAATCAGAAAAATTAGCGCACACACAATCTAATCTGTTTGATTTTTCTAATATTAAATTGGAAAATTTGAACTTGGACTCCATGTTGTATCCCTAGTAATAATTCTCATTAAAACTGTGATGTTTAATCTTCTCATGCACTGCATTTATGTGTATCCATGTAGTGGACATGGCAGTCTCCAAGCTCCAAGCGGAAATAAAGGAGCATCTTTGTGATGAACGGCGGGGTGAGCGACTGCGCAGTGGTGTACATGTGGTCATAGCAGGATCCACCAATGCTGGCAAGAGCAGCCTTTTCAATCTACTGTGTAAGAAACATCCCATGGCATTGTTGTCCTACCTCTCTATCTATCTATTTCACTGTTTCTCCATATATCTTGTTCTGGAAATTATAGATGTGTATGAAAGTATCAGTTGTGCATCTTTTAAGCAAAGCTTAGTTTGCAACTGTACGAAACAAGGAACAAGGAATCTTTCTTTCTTTCTTTCTTTCTTTCTTTCTTTCTTTCTTTCTTTCTTTCTTTCTTTCTTTCTTTAATAACAGAATTACTATTAAACATTTATTATTTATTTATAATTCTATCTATCTATCTCTGTCTGTCTGTCTGTCTGTCTGTCCTAAAACTGCACATTAACTTTCAAACATCACTTTACCCATCTATTTGCAATTCAACTGAATTCATAAGCATTCAAAATGTATGCATATGAATCTCCAATATGAAGCTCCATCTATCCAGCTACCAGACGTTTGCTAACATCGGCTGGCTGTGTTAATAAATGTGGCCTGTTGTCTTTCCTAATGCTAGGTTAGACTAGCATTTCCTGTAGCTACCTTGACTAGCTAGAGAACGTCAGATTCTAGTGTGATCTGTATATCTAAGTAATTAAAAGTTGGTTATTTATGAGATATTTTACTTTTTGATTGTTAATTAGAAAACCGAAATAACAGTAGTCATGCATATGTTTATGGTAAACAGTCTACTTTGTTTATAATGGAACTGGTCTTCTCACAGTTTTATAATAATTAATAAAGGTTTTTTTCCTCATGAAATCATGACATCAGCATTATTTAAAACATTTAGTACCATTTTTGTTGTTCTTCCTACTTCATTGGATCAAAGTCATTAATATGACTTTGAACCTTGTTAAAATATCTTTGTTTCTATCAGCTAACAGCAAAACCTGACAGTTATCCCTTATGTTTGATAACACAGTTTTTATTTCTTTTATTAAACACCATTGTAGCTAGCAATTCTCCACCCCACAGGAATGTCGAAAATGTGCCAATTAGTCATTGGCAGAGCTATCACAAGGTACAGTGTGGAGTATATTGAGTCACAGTCTGTACTTGAGTCGAATGTCCTGTTGTGACGTGTTGGAGAAATGTTCAGCATCATCTGTTTGCAAACGTGTTTCCTTATACATCAGGCAAACGATTCTCAGACTAGAGGTGAAATCCTGTAATTGTTTTATTAAGTAGGGTTAAGTTCCCTTTTCAGGATTTATTAGGATAAATTGGTGTCTAAAATATCACTAGTCATAACAATGTTAGGCAGTAATTTCTCAGGGCACGTCTCCTTCCTCTGCCTCTGTAACATTGTAAATGAGCAGGAGGAGATGATCATGGAGTGCATCAGAGTTCAGGAAACTGCAAAGGCAGCTCAGAAAGAGCTTATCCATGCAAAATGTAAAGGATGCTGCACTCTGCATTTCTAGCCCTGTGCTCATATTTTATTATAGATGTATACGGATGCTCTGAATTATTTAATATATTCTAATATTGTCAGGTTTTTACCTTTTGTTAAATTTGCTGTCTGTAAAAAAATATGGGGTTACTGGAAGTAAAATGACTAATAAATTAAAAAAATAAATGAGACTGCTCAAGTTTTTTTTAGCAGTACTCGAAAACGTTGAAGGAAATTAATAAATGATAAGAATACAGAGATGTGAAGCTTATCTATTCGCTCTAGATAACGCTGGAAGTGTTTTCCATCTTTGGCACACAGGGCAGTAATGACGGTAGCGAGGGTTCAGAACATGGTGTGTGGATATCGCTGGGTTTCCTGCCCTGAGTGACCTCCCTTCATTAGTTCTCATTTTTTATTCCTGTTATTGTTTCCAGCTCAGACATGTAGAGCTTGTTCTTTTTTGTTTTTGTCATTTAGACTGGGACAAAGTGTTTAAAAAATAGGACCTAACTGTTATTCTGTGTTCTGTTCAAAATAAGGGGAGTTGTGCTTCTTTTCCTTTTTGAACTCTGTATAGTAGAATGTATATAGTAATATTTTTTTATTATAAAGTTTACAGAAACAAACAAACCTAAAAATATTGAAGATATATATGTACGTATATACATCTAAAATCACACACACATGCATATACTGTGTACTATAAGAACAATTGTGTGCGCGTGCGCGTGCATGTATGTGTTTTTTTTTTTGCACAGGCCAACGTCCTGCAGCTATTGTGTCTCCTATACCAGGGACCACCAGAGACGTTGTGGAGACGCCTCTGGACATCGGAGGATTTCCGGTCCTGTTGAGTGACACTGCAGGTTTGAGAGAGACTGATGACAACGTGGAGCGAGAGGGTGTCCAGCGTGCCCTTAAAAGGTAAAAACACAATGTGGGAAAATGGTGAATAATACAATACTGATTCTAATTTGAACCTAGTGCTATTTTATAAATGTAAACATTTTTCAAATGCAGAGTGGAAGATAACAAACTCTCTGCCTTTTCCTTAGTGTTTGTGGAAACAATGACTTAAGTTTCATCTTGGTTATATTTCCTGTGCTCTGCCTTGGTAGATCGGATGAATGTGCTCTAGGCTATGCAGTGATCTACTATTGGCTATGCAGTAATGATGTAATAGAGATCCAACTTTAATGATTATCAGATGAGATCACAGATACAATTTATTTGTATAGCGCTTTTAACAATTGACATTGTAACAGAATAAATGAAACAGAATAAATATAATTTTTAAGTTTAAAATTAGGTCACTATTTGTCTCTAACATGTATCCTTAATGATCAAGCCTGAGGTGACGGGTAAATATATTCATACACAGACACAGACAGCTGGCTCCACTGTTTATATTTTGTAGCATTGATGAAGAGGAATTGCACAAAATGTTTCATACAGTGGGGATTAGTGTGAGACACAGTAATTAGAGGTTAGAGATCATAGCTTTATTTGTCCGTAATGTAAGAAAATCACATTTATGCAGTATGTGTATCTGCAGTACGATGCAGAAATTTTTTGACTAGCTACTAAAATCAGATCCCACACAGTTAGTGATATTAATCTAGTACTAGTGTCACTAAGGCCACGTTCACACTGCAGGTAAAATGGCCCAAATCCGATTTTTTTGGGGTCAAGTGACCAGGTCAGACTTCTTCAGGAGTAGTGTGAACACTCAAATCTGGCCCAGATCTGATTTTTTCAAATCAGATCTGGGCCACTTCCATATGTGGTCCTGAATCAGACCCAAATCTGATCTTTTCCAATGTGGCCGCAGTGTGAACAGCCAAGGCGGATTTGATGCGACTTTTACGTCAGTCTACATCGACATTCGTCACAATTATGTGCCGGCGAAAACTTTTATTTTTTTTTTTTCTTTTTGCGCCGCCGAAACCTTTTTTTTTGCGCCGGTGAAAACGTGACACAAACGTTACTGGTAACATGTGTGTTAAGAGTGTTATATAAAGTGGTTACGTGAACCAGCTCATAATGCTTGCATTGAATACGTCACATTATAGAATTACATGATATGTTTGCTTGCACCAGATGATACAATACTTCCTCCATAATCTCGCCAACTTTTTAGCGCAACGGCGTGCTGCGTGTGACGTCATTGTTATTGTTCGTTTGCGCATGCGGGTCAGTTCGAAACAGCAAACAGTTCACACTGGTATCTGATATAGGCCACATTTTAAAAGGCAATGTGAACAGCCAAACAAAAAAAATCAGGTCTGAGCAAAATATCCGAATTGAGCATTAAGACTTGCAGTGTGAACGCGGCCTAACACTAGTTAATGTGACATTCTGAAGTACACAAACTGAGGCGTATAAAAACATATTTGAAAATTGAATTCAAACTACAAACCTGAAGGAAAATGAAAAAAGTATAAATGATTACATAAATTATTAATTAAATGATAATCGCCAAGATTTATTTTCTAACCATAGTGAAAATGAATTGTCCTTTTTTTAAAATTTTGTATAGGGTATAATATCTAAAAAGTCTTCTGGAATGAGCAATGTGCCGCTACAATCTGAAATTGTATATCAAGTTGAATTTGTAGTTATAATTGAATTACATTCAACAAATGTAAATCCATCCAAATGTGCAAAGATGCAAATTTCGTTTTATTATAGTCAAGTGTAGATATCTCAGATTCAGTTTTGGAAACATAATCCATTTTCAATTCACTGAAAAAACTGAAAATTAATGATTTTTTTTGCCTCTTTCATCGACATGCACATTCTCATTTTGGTTAATGCATTTCTGCAATACCTAAAATGCCATTCAGTTACACAGTGATGAAGGCAGCAGTGGGAATTAACCCTCATTTCTCTACCTGAAAAATGTTGCAGCATCTCTTTAGTCTTTTAGTCAGTTCTTACACCTTCTCATCTATACACGCTGCTCAAATCAATCAACTTCCAGTGTTCCAACTTATACGATAATCCCATTCTGCAATGAAGCCGTGGTGATCATCATCTGGAAGGTAAATTTTTAACTAGCTGAGCTGGTTGCCGTCCACGTTCCCAATTCACAGTGCAACTGTGTCGTATAACTATGTTGCATATTAGAATATTGAGTCCAATTTTTATCTTTTCTTCTTCTTCACTGGATTTCTCATTAATATGATTTTGATCATTGCTGAAACATCTTTGTTTATAGGTTCTAACAGCAAAACCTGACCGTTATCTATTATGTTTGATATTATTGATTTATTTTTCTTTTAATAAACACTGGTCTACACAGCTTTGCTAGCAAATTCCCCCTCACGAAAATAATGGAAATGTACCATCCTCCGAAAAATTATTAGCAGAACCTCAAAACACATCACAGATGTTTTATTATAAACACATTTAATGTTGTTCCAGGGTGGAGTTTTCCCTTAAGCTCTGCTTGGACAGTGTACACAAGATGTGCTTACGGTCCGGAAGAATAACGTTTCACTTAGTCATTTGTACTTCCGACCTTGAGCCTAAGTATTTTGTTGTGCAGTGTCCATTTCAGCGAGGAGCAGCATGGCATACAGTGCACTGATTAACTATTTGTTGTTACAATTTTAAACTTGAATGAATGTTTAAAGCAGTATAAATACACATAAGAATTATGGAATGTAATATGAAAAAAAGATCAGTAAATTAAATTGGTCCATGCATCTGTATAAGCTTTGTGTTATAAGATGTTTAATTATAACAGTAGACGACTGTGTAATGATCCGGATCTACAATCTTTAATATCTTTAAACTGGTGACGGATTGGTGATAAAGTTGTCACACTGGTCAGGTCAGAGCAAAAGCCTTTCAGAAAGAAAAAAGTTTTTATGTTGTCTATAGGGTGGAAATGGCAGATCTGACACTGGTGGTTGTCGACTCAACCCAGCTTCCTCAGGAGCCTCAGATGGTGCCAGGTTTCCTGAATGACTACCTCAACAATGTGCTGCCAAAAAAGCTGGAGAAGGATCACGTGCCTCAGTGTCTCCTGATTCTCAACAAAAGTGACCTACTGCCTAAAGAAAACATTAGCATCATCCAGAGGGCCCTTAGTGACCTATTCATTGAGGCTTCAGTCTGTATTCTGTCATGCAGTACCAGAGAAGGACTGTCTGATTTCTTGAAACTCCTGCAGGAGAAAGTTAAGACAATGTAAGTGGAACAATGTGAGGTTATTTCCCTGTGTTTTTATGCAAATTTGGATTTGCACATAAGCTAACCGAAATGGAAATATCAAGTTAACCTTGGTTATGGTGGAACCGTCAATATATTCATAATCACATCATGTAGTGAAGGGTTATGAAAACTTATTCAAATATATAATTATGTAGCACACTTTCCTTACTGTTTTGGCTCTGCTGTTTGCATTTTGGAAATTCACTTAATGTTGCACTTTATTGTGCTCCTGAGATTACAAATGTAAATTATTCTGCCTTTATTAGAATTTGTAATCGAAGTTGTAGTTGAGTTAAATTTGAATTGAAATTGAATTCTGTGGCTTGAATTCTTGTGCAAAGTGAAATTAAATTGACAGTTTTAAGGTAATCAGGTGTAGAACATTCTAATTAGTTTTTGGCAGCAGAATCCAATTCAGATTCATGTTTTGAAACTCTAAACACATTTAATCTTCACCATTTTTGTATGGATGTAATGATTCATGTAAGAATGTAGAGATTTTGAAAGATAAATCTGAATTTGAAGAGCAGAATTTAAAATCGACTGTGCGGCAAAAAGCTGAAGTTTTCTCTACCGGAATATTGAAAAATGCTTAAAACTACATTCCATCTATGGTACCAAATTTCAGTTTAAACTACAGTAACTACAAACCTTAACTTACAGATAATACTCTACCGTTTCTCCTTCGCTTCCAAGGTGTGCAGATCCGCTGGTCGGCAGCCCAAGTCTAACTCAAACTCGCCATCGGACTAACCTGCAAAAGAGCATTGAGGCCTTGAGTCAGTATTATAAGTACAGAGACATGGACCTGGCGCTGGCAGCAGAGGGACTGCGCTTGGGTCTTAGCTGCTTGGGTAGAATCACTGGCAAGGTCGACACTGAAGAGATCCTGGATGTGATTTTTAGAGATTTTTGCATTGGGAAATAAACTTCAGTCCTTATGTTTAATGAATGTTTAAACCACTTCAATGAAACCACTTTAAACACAGCAAATGCTGTTATGTGATTCGACATCTTTAAAGCAGGTGTTATGTGGAAATTGTGTGTAATTTTTTGTAGATTCTTTAAAGAAGATGATTCTAGCCTTTTTTGTAAGATTTCACTGGTAAAAGAAAGCAAATGAAATCATTTTAAAATAATCAGTTAGTTTGGTGAGATCAAAGAGAACTTTTGTATTTTGTATTAACTAGAGAATGTAAAATTCTTATACGCTGCTCAAGCGGTCAGTAATGTCAAGAAATGCTGTTGCTAAGCAACTGAGAAATGCTGATGCTAAACTAATGATTTAGGTACCTAGCACATGTTTCATACAATATCAATATGAAATGTCACTGTACATTAGATAAAAACATATCAACACCTCAAATGAGCTGGAAAAATTACTAAAAAAAAGACTGTATATGACTTTACTGTAATTGCTCTTGGCATTAAATCCAACTTTGATGGGTGTTTTGATGCCATATTCACTGTCTCAACTCATGAATTAGAAGTTATTAAAAATGGGAATGTCATCAGTGCAGTCCATAATAATACGTTGATAAATATTTGACATATGTTGATCAGCCATAATATTAAAACCACTGACAGGTGAACTGAATAACATTATTTTGTTACAGTGGCACCTGTCAAATTGTGAAATATATTAGGGCTCAATTGAACATCCAGTTCTTGGAGTTGAAGTGTTGGAAACAATAGGCATGTGTAAGGATCTGAGTGACTTTGACGAATTTTAATGGCTAGACGACTGAGTCAGAGCATCTCCATAATGGCAGTCGTGTGGTGGTGTTGGTATGCAGCGAAGGCAAGCCGGCAGAGGTAGTGTGATGCTCTGGATCCTGCCGTGCCTTGAGTCCTGGCATTCATGTGGCTGTTACTTTGACATGTACCACCTACCTAAACCTTTTTGCAGACCAAGTACACACCATGGCAACGGTATTCCCTAATAGCATGATAATGTTCTCTGCCACACTGCAAAAAATGGTTCAGGAATAGTTTAAGAAACATGACACAGAGTTTAAGGTGTTCACTTGGTGTCCTAATTCCTAAATGATCATGCATCTGTGGGATGCACTGGACAAACAAATTTGATCCGTGGAGGAGGATTTATCTTACAATTTACAAGGATCTCCTGTTAACCTCTTGGTATCAGAAACCACAGCACACCCTCATAGACATTGTAGAGTCCAAGCCTCGAGGGGTCAGAGGCTGATGGGTGTATGTAGGGTCAAACCCAATATATGCAAAATTGGCTTCATATTTAGCATATAGTTAGACCCAAGACTTTATGTAAACTTTATGTAGTTTATGTAAATTATGGCAATGGGGAATTTAAAAGTGCATAATATTCATGTCTGATTTACAGTGAACATAATACAGTGGATTATATACAAATGCTAAAGTGTTACTCAATAGCTGTTGTTTTTTCACCTTAGGTTAGAAAATGTTTATTTTTTGGCATTTTAGGGGTTAAATTAAAATGCTAGATGTGCCTTTTTGATCCAAGCAAATGTTGTGGATGATCTTTTAACTGTAGAGGAAGCAAACAGCCTAATGGAGGCTCCCACAGGTCTTTGTTCTCCTGTCAATCCGACCTTCATTTGAATATTTATGCTTCTTTGTTGAACTCTTCACCCCTCTGATGCCATTGCCTTGTGCACGTTAGAAAGGCGCTAAAGGCAGCACGTTGTACCCTCACCTTTTCCTACTATTCATCCCAATGACGTCATGCTGTGTTCAGCCCTCTGCAGGACTTTACAGAGGTTATAAGGTCTTGCAAATCACACCACACTGTTTCTGCAAGCAAAGTATGTACTGTACTTCAATTCATAAAACAGATGTTCCTTAGAATAGCAGCGAGACCCAAGTGTTAGCATAAAGAATGAGATGTCCTTTGACATTCCCTTCCTTAAGAATGTTTAAGGTAATATAAATATAGTTACAAACAACAAACATATATAGAAAAGTTGAGGGTAACAGTTGTGTATATGAGTAATAGTTTCCTATAGGGTATAGGGCATTTTGGGTGGTGTCCGTCTTTAGCTGAGTAAAAATGCAAAAAGTAATATAGACAAATTCTTTTTAATCTCAAAACTTTGACTTATTCATGACTCATAATTCATGATATTTAGGTACAGTGACCCAAACAAGTGTTCACCCCTAGTGACTATTTCACTTGCCCTTGTACTTTCTTGTTCTTTTATATACAGTATATATATATATATATATATATATATATATATATATATATATATATATATATATATATATATATATATATATATATGTGTTAGTGTGTGTGTGTGTGTGTGTGTGTGTGTGTGTGTGTGTGTGTCTGTGTATAACCCCCCTGGCAATACATGGTTGTCAGACTGTGTATTTATAATCACACCCTCCAGTGTCACCAAAATGAGGATGAGGTTCCCTTTTGAGTCTGGTTCCTATCAAGGTTTCTTTCATCTAAGGGAGTTTTTCCTTGTGACAGTCACCTCAGTCACCTCAGGCTTGTTCATTGGGGATAAATACAAACATATTTAAATATAAATTTAAATATATTATTTAAATATATATTTAATGTTTAAATATAAATCTAATATTAATCTTGAATTTTTTATTATTCTTTGTATAATATTAAATGTTTTGTATTTTTGTTGGGACACTGTACAAATTGTGAATAAAAAGGAATGCAATAATTTACAAATCTCATAAACTTATATTTTATTCACAATAGAATATAGATAACATATCAAATGTTGAAAGTGAGACATTTTGAAATTTCATGCCAAATATTGGCTCACTTTGGATTTCATGAGAGCTACACATTCCAAAAAGGTTGGGACAGGTAGCAATAATATGCCGGAAAAGTTAAATGTACATATAAGGAACAGCTGGAGGACCAATTTGCAAATTATTAGGTCAATTGGCAACATGATTGGAGCCTCTCAGCGTGGCATTGTGTCTCTCAGAAGTCAAGATGGGCAGAGGATCACCAATTCCCCCAATGCTACGGCGAAAAATAGTGGAGCAATATCAGAAAGGAGTTTCTCAGAGAAAAATTGCAAAAAATTTGAAGTTATCATCATCAACAGTGCATAATATCATATATCCAGAGAATCTGGAACAATCTCTGTGCGTAAGGGTCAATGCCGTAAAACCATACTGGATGCCTGTGATCTTAAGGCCCTTAGACGGCACTGCATCACATACAGGAATGCTACTCTAATGGAAATCACAGCATGGGCTCAGGAATATTTCCAGAAAATATTGTCGGTGAACACAATCCACCGTGCCATTCGCTGTTGCCGGCTAAAACTCTATAGGTCAAAAAAGAAGCCATATCTAAACACGATCCAGAAGCGCAGCCATTTTCTCTGGGCCAAGGCTCATTTAAAATGGACTATGGCAAAGTAGAAAACCTTTCTGTGATCAGATGAATCAAAATTTGAAGTTCTTTTTGGAAAACTGGGACACCATGTCATCCGGACTAAAGAGGACAAGGACAACCCAAGTTGTTATCAGCGCTCAGTTCAGAAGCCTGCGACTCTGATGGTATGGGGTTGCATGACTGCGTGTGGCATGGGCAGCTTACACATCTGTAAAGGCATCATCAATGCTGAAAAGTATATCCAAGTTCTAGAACAACATATGCTCCCATTCAGATGTCGTCTCTTTCAGGGAAGACCTTGCATTTTCCAACATGACAATGCCAGACCACATACTGCATCAATTACAACATCATGGCTGCGTAGAAGAAGGATCCGGGTACTGAAATAGCCATCCTGCAGTCCATATCTTTAACCCATAGAAAACATTTGGCGCATCATAAAGAGGAAGATGCGACAAAGAAGACCTAAGACAGTTGAGCAACTAGAAGCCTGTATTAGACAAGAATGGGACAACATTCCTATTCCTAAACTTGAGCAACTTGTCTCCTCAGTCTCAGACATTTGCAGACTGTTATAAAAAGAAGAGGAGATGCCACACAGTGGTAAACATGGCCTTGTCCCAACTTTTTTAAAATGTGTTGATGCCATGGAATTTAAAATCAACTTATTTTTCCCTTAAAATAATACATTTTCTCAGTTTAAACATTTGACATGTCATCTATGTTGTATTCTGAATAAAATATTGAAATTTGAAACTTCCACATTATTGCATTCTGTTTTTATTCACATTTTGTACAGTGTCCCAACTTTTTGAGATTGGGAAATGGAAGAAAATGAGATCATCAAAATGTGCAAAGCTCATAGAGGCTTAGAGAGAGAAACTCCAAACTGTAAACGCTCTAAAAGGACAATGAACTAAATATATGTAAGTGGGTTGTGAATATCATTTAGCAGTAAAGCTAGTGCTTACAGTTTTTAAATCATTCAAGTTTAAAAAAAAAGCTGTTCTAAAATGTTTACACTGAAACACAGCATAAAGGGAAATAATCACTTTCTGTATTCTCATATAATTGCCTTATAGAATTTTGGACGTGTATGATTGTATTTTCTGGTGAGACATGAGACACGGTTGCAACCATGCACTGTATTGTGATTTCTGGTTGTAAAATAAAAATTGTTTTAGATCAAATAAAAATCCTCTTTTTTCAGTCGTGCAATGAACTGAAGTGATTATATGGAAAGTAAAACAAGAACAGAGACAATTCTATAATATTTTATCTACTTACTGCTCATTGACAAACCAAAATTAAACAAAGTGATTATTTAAAATGATTCTGTCATAAAATAATTGTGATAATTTTATCAACTGTATTTAATAGTATTTACAAAGCACATTGTTTAGAAAATAAACAAGAAGGACTGAAGATGAACATACAGTGTATACTGTATACATATATATATATATATGCTTTAAACAAATAAACAAAACACACATTAAATATTTTAATATCAAGAAATTATGTACAGTTCATCATGTATTATTGGCTCTTGTTCAGATTGTTTTTACCCCTTAGCCTTTGCAGGACATGTAAGGCTATAAAGTATTCTTGCATTGTTAACAATATTATAACTTAACTGAGAAAAAAATTGCTATTAATTAACATTCATTTATAAAGTTCACAGTGAAGTTTATTCGGCCTGATTTACAAAGTAGCCATGGCTATTTTCACACTTCCCTGACAGACTTTTTTTTTTACATTATTATTAATTTGATTTTTTTCCCACACAAAATAGTTACCATCATGTTTAGCATACAGTTGTTTGCTGACAATGTTCATGTACATCCTAGTATATACAACTAATTAATACTGGCACGGTATTATTAATGCCTATGCTTTAAATACTTTTACACTTCACCTTAAACTCATGAAAGTTAGAACCTCAAAAGCACAAATTTTGAGCTGTTCCTCTAAGGCTGGACTGGAGACAAACCGTGTGCCTCTCGCTCCTCACTCTTTAACTGGCCTGTGTGAGAGATAAAAAGAACAAATTACACATACATTTTGATTATTCTGTACTCTTTAAACCCTTAAATCTCAGTTTACTGCCTTATACTGTACATATACAGTATGGAATATGTGTAAGGCATAGATTTAGTTATTGCATGGGTTAAAGCCAGATGTTTTCATTATCAACAAGTTCATTATGAGTGAGAGAGATGACTGTGTGTTTACAAGGAAATCACAATCACGTAGAGGAGATTTTGTAAATAAATTTTTCATTTCTTTTATGAGGAGACTTTTGGGACTTCTTGTAGATAACACCAAGAAGAAAACTGGTAGCCATGTGTACCTTTGGTTGACTGCTCCCTGTTTTGTATGGACCTGCATATCCAGGTAACATCATATCCATTCCGTTCGGTTTTGGCATTGGGGGCTGTGGAACAAATGTAAATTTTTCTGTTTTTGATCAACGTCATGCTATCTCACTGAAAAAATGACATGCTTGAGAAGGTTTAGTTTAATAAATCCAACTGATTTCAAAAGTCTAATAAAGTTATGATAGTTGGATCTATGGAGTAGTTTTCACTCTGTTTCTTAAGTGTATTACAGCTAAACGCTAAACTTACAAAATATGCTATCAAACTGATATTTTAGATCAGGTTTGTCCAATCTTATCTAGAAAGGGCAAGACTGGGTGCACATATTCATTCCAACCATGTAGAAGCCACATCTCATAGTATTTTCAAAGCCAAAGTCAACTGATTAATTGTGTGGATTCATGTGTAGCTCCTGCTTGATTGAAAGGCTTGGATTGGAAACCTTCACCCACACCAGCCCTTTGCGGTTAAGATTGGAAACCCCTGTTATAGATTCTTTAGTACTTAAAGTTTTCTTACCCTTGGGACACATGAAGATTGCAGCATTTGCTTTTCCTGCAATAGTTGTTTCTGGGTTTGCAGTAGTGGCTCCACCAGTCTGTCCTGCACTTGCTGAGCCTCCTGAAGAAGCTTTGTGCACTGCTCAGCTTCTTGAGCACGATCCTGGATGCACTTCTTATTTTCAGAAGTTAGCCTATTGTTTTCAACTTCAATTCGGCTGCTCTGCGCTTGAAGGGTTGAAACTTTATCGCCAACTGAGTTCAAGTAGTTCTGGAACTTGTCTTCTACTTGCCGGGAAAGGTTTGTGCAATTTGCGTGGATCTTCTGCATTTGTTCCTGTTGCTTTGAACAAGTAAGGTGGAAGGTAAAGGTGTCAGGGAAGAGGTTGTCAATCTTGGTTAGGAAAGCAGTCGTGACATCCTGGATGCCCTGCAGCGACTTCACAAAGTCCTCCTTGCACTTCTTTTTGTAAAGCTCAAGCTCAGAAGTCAGATCTTCTTTCTCATTTTTCAGTTTCAGCATGGCCATGTCATGCTTACTTTTATCTTTTAGTGCACTGTCCAAGTCGAACTTGAGGTTTTGAACCGTTTGACTGAAGTTAGTTTGGAGGATTGTATACAGAGACCTCTGCTGTTCCAAGAGAGTCTGTAAGGTTCTCATGTGCTCTGGAGAATGTATGGTTAGAATTTTAGATACAGTGCTAACTCAAGGTTAGACCACAATATATTCTTAATGCAGTAATTGGTGATCAGCAGTCATAACTTACCACTTGTACCACCGCTCTGTGAACATGGGACTACACTCCGAACTAGAGGTGTCTTAGATGCTTGACAACTAGCCTTTGGTTTAAAAAAAAAAGGACAGACACAAAATTTAATGGCCATTTTATCCTACTGCTTCTGCAGTGGTAATAAAAAGACTTTATATAAACCAAAATGAATGCAGACTTACTATCATTTGGAAAAGCTTTGTGTTGTTTGCTTTGGCAGCATCCAACTCTGCTGTAAGTTTCACCACTTTTTTAACCTCTGCATCCTTCTCCGTCGTCTTGGTCTTAAGCTGGGCAGTGAGGTCGGCTTTATCCTTCCTTAGCTTGGCGTTGTCTGACGAGAGCTTGTTGGTACTCTGCTGCAGCTCATCCACTCTCTTCTCATCAGCGCTCTTCTCTGGCTGACCGTACACTAAGAAGAGCACCAGGCTCACGATGATCAAAGACTGTATCAGTGAAGAGAAGAAGAAGATGATGCGGAGATAATACCCACAGCCTTTTCCCTTCGATCTGCGAATGTCCTGAGCCTTCAGTGCCACTTTGGGCCGGGTGTAACTGTTATTGTACATCACTGCAAAAACAGTTTCTCAACCAAGAAGTCTCTAAAATTATGAACAGCAAGCTTCTTAACAATTACATTAGTTCCATGTAAACACTACTACCAGGTTTTGATTCTCTCCTGTGCTTATATATATGTACTTGTGTCCACATCCTGTAGGGCAGCTCTTTCCTGACCCTCCTCCAAGTGGTTATCTGTGCTGTTGAGATACACAGTTATTCCTAACAAGCAAGCCTGAGGCAACTGTTTCCCATAGGAAGAAACCTTGAGAGAAACCATATCTGAAAAGGAACCTCGTCCTCATTTTGTGACACTTGAGGGTGTGATTATAAATTATTATAAACACAGGAGAGTGTAATTATGCATAATATACAGTCATATACAGTCAGTTGGTGCTGAATAACCAGCAACTCATAAATTAGCTCAAAAACTGAGATCATTAAATATTCAACATCCATGCCAAAGCCTTCAAATGCTCCATGATGGAGATATAGTATATGTACAGTACCTTGTATAGTATGTATCATGTACAATGATATTTTGTATAATAATTAACCGGTTGTTGTCCTCAAAGACCAAATGTAGTTGGCATCTTCTCTTTGAATGTCTGAAATCTTCATGAAGCTGAATCCAACTGGAGCTGATACTTCTTATTATTCTTATGCATTCTTATTTATTTATTTGCAACTTCCTGTTCTTTATAGTGCCACTGTATTATATTGCACCATATTATGATGCGTTTATGATGTAATATGATTTATAGCACAGTGTGGTTGAATTCTCAATGCTGATTGGTCGGAATTTAACTTTCGATAACAGCATGATTGAGACAGCAGTTCCAACTGTAAGACAGTTAATAATACTGCACTTGCTCTGTTATTACATTCTATTATCGTTTCTATAGTAACCAGTAACACAGGAACTTGGCTGGACAGGAAGGAGTCTCCAGTGACAGTATTTTGTAACAACTTTACATTTATGCCATAAAGGGGTCTTTAGTTTCTGCTTAACACAAAGAGCTGAATTTTCAAGAGACAAAAATCAGAGATATGAGGAAATGGACTGATTATATCTGTTCTAATGTGCCTTTCAAAACTTACATCAAGATTCAAGTGTTACATAAATGAAAATTTAAGAATTCTTTCTATCTATCTATCTATCTATCTATCTATCTATCTATCTATCTATCTATCTATCTATCTATCTATCTATCTATCTATCTATCTATCTATCTAGCTAGCTAGCTAGCTAGCTAGCTACACCAACATTTAATAATAAGCTGTTCATCATTAAGCATTAAAGAAATCATTGTTTACTCCACTATGTATATAACATGTGTGTGTGTTTGTGTGTAGGTGGGCACTGTTTTAACGTATTCTTCCGATTTATTTCCATCTCCTGGCCTTTTCCTCCTGAAGCGTAAACTTTGACCAGTCAAGGCATTATATCGCACAGGAAAAGCATCTAGCAAGTAAATGACAGCACCCAAGCGTCTATCTCTTCCTTGATCTAAAGCCACACATAAACACCAGCGTTCAAAATAAGCCATCGAAAATTTTGCTTCCTGTCCTGCTGCTGCAACTGCTGGTGGGACAAGAAGGACAACAATAGTGACCTGTCAGCTTTTTTTGATTGAAGGAATAACAAATATTCCCAGCCATGCTAGAGTTAGTAGTGGACGTGTTTGATCCTCAGCGTTCTTATTTGCAGCAATGACGTTCAGAGCCTAATCTCCTGTCCAGGACGGGTGTGAAAGGGGAAAATAACGAAAGCCAGGGGTTTTCCTGCAGTCTATTGTCTCAACTCCAATGTGTCCTCAGAGGAAAGCATAATTTATGGAGAACCTTTTTAAAAAGGGCAGAGAGTAATAAAGGGTCCTGACAGATAACAGATCAATTTTAAGACATAAACAGGAAGATTGCCCCAGGAAACCTTTATAAGTTGTTAATTTCTTTTTTGGTTTTCTATTTTGGCTTCTAAGGTGCATCTGCGTGATAACTGTAATTTTTTTCTTTTCAAATTCAAAAATTGTTATAAACATCAAGTTTCCTTATATACCATTTAAATGTTATTTTTATATATATTTAATGAAATAAAGGTAAATACTTTCAAACCCATACTAAACAAATACTAAAAGGTATAATAGAGTGCAAGCATGTTTGAGGTATAACAAAAATAAAACACACCCAGCCCGAGTGTATAGTTACATGAAACACAATGCATACGGACACAACAATGACTAATGATAAAAAAAAAATAAAAATAAACTAATGATAATAAACACAAAATATAGACATCTTGATAGACAAAACCTTAGTGAGAAAGAGAACAAATGTAATAAACAGAAACTAAACAATGCAAACGTGTATGTCAGGAGCATTTTTCATGACTGATAGGTTTATAGGTTTCCAGAATATTTCACCTTATTGAATCATGCAGAGAATTATAGCTCAAAATTTTGTGTGAAGGAAGCCAGTGTCGTGCTATCAAGAGGTGAGGAAAAACTCCCTGAGATATGAGGAAGAAATCTTGAAAAGGAATCAGACTCAAAAGGGAAAACAACCTCATCTGGGTGACAAGCCAGCAAACCAAAACACTCTCTGCTGTATTAAGTCGAGCTTGAAATCATTTAACAAAAGCATTATGGGATCCAAAGGATAATTATGCATAATAATTATAATAATAATAGAATAATTATCGTCTTTTGTTTCAAATTCAAACGACACTTTATTTTCATATTGTTTTACCAGAATTTCATACATTTTCATTTCTATTAATAGAAAATTTCACAAAACTGACATTCACAAAAAATTATTTTCATTAATGAAATAACAAGGTACAGTAATAGGTACAACAGCTGGGTTAAATAGCTTTGTTGACTTGTTAACATTGTTTCACTGTTACAATACAAACACACCATTGTGTACTAAGCGTTGGTGGGGAGAGGTCAAATTAGATTGCACACAATCATAGTAGGGCAAATGCGCAGATCCATTTCTGGGAATGTATGCAAAAGCCGGGAGTTGAATTTGGGCCGGTGTACAGCGTTTCTGAGAAATGAGGAGGTTACAGATGTTTGAGGCTCCTAATTTTTGGCTTTAAAGAAAGGAAATTATAGCGCGGGATTAAGGCAACCGTTAAAACTCTTCCGACAATTATTTTGTGAACTGTGCACATGTCAGGTTTAAATGGCAGGATACAACTTCAAAGCTGAATTGACGTTTAGATGCAAGTCATCTTAGAAAGTTCAAACGATTTGTTTGAAACAAACGCAGCAAACAACATGAGAGAGTTAAATTACTGACAGAAATCAACTCCTTGTGTGGGTTTGTGTGTTGGGTGGGTCAGCGTTTATTTTATTGATTCTTTGATTGAAGTGCAATAAGTTTTGAAGGCTTATTGTATAAATAGTTTATAGATCATAAGAACTGATCGAAGAAACTGAAGATTGAAGTAAGAACCATGCAACAGTTATAGAGCTTCAATTAACGTTCACCCGCTTGTGGAAAAACACAATCTTAGTGTCTTTGACGGTGGCATGGTTGTAGCTGATTTCCTGGGATTTTCACAAAGAACAATCTTTAAAGCTGAATTGTGTGATAAAACAAACAAACAAAGAAGTCTGAACAGAATAACCAGACTAGTCTGAGCTGGCGGGATGTTGAAAGTAACTCAAATAAACACTCTTTGCAACCATGGTGAGCAGGAAAGCATTTCAAAATGTATAGCTTGGCAAATCTTAATGGGGATGAGCTACAACAGCAGAAGACCACATCAGGATCAACTCCTGTCTCCTAAGAACAGAAATCTGAGACTACATTTACTACGGACTCACCCAGACTGGAAAAGTGAAGCCTGGAACAGCTTTGTGTGGGCTTTTTCTATTCTTCGTGCGTGCTTCGATGACGGCATTTTTGTTTGTGTGACACTGGTAAAGATGCAAGCACATATTGTCATTTTAAGTTAACAATCTTTCAGATTGTTTGTTCCTAATATCCTACTACCCCTCTCATGTATACTGTACATATCCAGGTCAGTGTCATTATCATGTATAAACAAAAGTAATGCTGAACAGTGTGTCAGATAGAAAGTAATCCAGATTAATGTCTCTTCATATCTTCAACCCAAAGCAAAGAATTCAGCTCATCTGAGAGAAATACATCACTATACAGTATGTGACGACTGTTGAAAAAAGATCTGACTAAAAGCGATGATGTGTATTATCATAAATCTGTATATTTATAATCACACCCTCCAGTGTCACCCAGATGAGGATGATTTTCCCCTTTGAGTCCGGTTCCTCTCAAGGTTTCTTCCTTTACCATTCAATTGAGTTTTTCCTCGCCACAGTCACCTGAGTCACACTCATTGGGGATAAAAACAAACATTTAAATATATCTAATATTAATCGTGATTTTTTTATTCTATTAATCTTTATATTATTCTTTATAATAACCTTTTGTTCTTTGTGTATGTTCTGTAAAGCTGCTTTGAAACAATGTTAATTGTAAAAAATCACTATACAAATAAATTTTAATTGAATTGAAATACACTAACCAAGCTCATTTCAATGCACAACTTTCTTTCTTTCTTTACTTTCTATTATTTATTTAACCACATCCTTACTCGACAGAACGTCTTTACACATTTGAGTAATCACAATGTTTCATTTCAATGAATTTTCGAACATAATATTTAAAAATAAGGCCAGGTCTTGTACTTCAAATTCATCACCAGTCACAAATCTAGCCTAAAGGCTTGTGTGTTTGTTATTTAAAATGAAACAGACAATATTAAGACAAAAAATTATATATGTATAGTGGCTACATTAGAAGGCAAAGAGAGTAGAGGCCAAAAAAAAAAAAAGATGAGTAGAACCAGGGAAAAAAAGGCAATCGCCCTGCCCTTAAACATCTCAAAGCTAATAAAAATCCATAGCAGTCCTTATGTAAAGACATTTCACTTTCTTGTTATTTCCCCCAGTATATAGAAAGCATCCATCCTCAGGAGACAGTCTTAGAAGAGGACACTTTGTCAACTAGTCCTTCATTAATCCTGTTCATGGAGATCTACTTGCACCTTCTTACAGTACACATGACGTTCAAACCCAAATCCAACAAGGCTGATCTGGCGCATCATGAACACTGATTATACAGATACAGCAGTGTTACATCAGAGTTAGAACAGAGCTCTACGGTGTGATTTCCAGGAGCAGGGTTAGTGATCGATGCTCTACACCGTGGCTTCGATCTCTGGTGGCTCGTCGCCCTCTAGCAGGCTGTAGGAGGCATGACTCTGGAAGGGTCTCTGCAACGGGTGACACAGAAGCTTAGCCATGCAGTTATGCAGCTCGATGGCTGGGCCACACAGCGACACTTCAAAACGGTAGCACGTCCCCTTCGAGTCCAACTTGGAGAAAGATTCATACGTGTCCTGCAGAGATGAGAGGTGGGTGGAAAATCGTAAGGGAAGCTACTGTCACAGGATGCTTTGCAAAGATAATCGGTCAAACATAAACAAGCAGCTCAAGACAAAGGGCACTAAAGCACACAGGAAAAAATGCAGCTATATTCGAATGTGAAAGTATACATACCAGTTGCGTTGACATTTTTATTATTAGAAGCTACAAAAATAGTCCTATCAATCGCAAATCGCTATCAGTGCTGTATAAAAGTAAAAAAAAATATAAAGTATATATAAAAGACTATTTCAATAACACAATCACAGCAAAAAGTGTTTCAGACCTCTTATACCAAATCAATATTCATGTGGGAAGCATAAATGCTATGGACTGGCCATGAGATGAGTACCTTTCTGTTAGCACACTTATAATATGTAATAGGAGCTTGAAACAGCTGCTTGGTTCCTCTTAAAAAAAAAAAATACATTCATAAAATGCAGCGTGTCATCGAGAAACTGCAAAGCCCTTCATCTTTCCTGTGGTGGAAAACTTCATGTTACAGCTTTACTGCAATGGTACTCCTTCTAAACAAAATACTCCTCATGGAAAACTTCATATCACCAATTACACGGTTTTAAAAAATACACAAATCTGTATGTTTAAATTATATTTGAATGATTTGGCCTGTCCCTGTAGCTGGTGCTACTGTCCACTGTGCTGTCAGAGGAATTCAGCAGCATTGTGGTATAACTCTACTATAATAACTTGTATAACTTGTGTTGTAGTCTTATGGCTAAAACTGAGTCTCAGGAGGAGCTTCATCCCTCAGGCCATTAGACCCCTCAATACAGACCATCATGTCCACAATACAGATCCCTTAGGGCTCCTTAAACCCTCTGCACTCCACTGACACATCCACACGCTGCACTCAATGTTACTGTTACACACTTAACACAACTGCACATGTTCTACATCACTTTTTGCACCTTCCGAACTGATATTCTGTATCTTCTTCTTAGTATTATTCTATGCACAATCTAATTAGAAGCAGGCTAGTTTTTATTTCACTGCAAGACATCTTTCCTTTTCTTTTCTCATTTCGTGTTAATTTTCCCTGATGTGTTCGATTGTGTTGTCACAGGATACACTCGTTTCATTTGAAATGCGACATTACAGAATTTAGTGTTTGCAGGTAAAATTGTAAAATAAACATCATATTATCTTATTTTCCATAATAAGTGCTAGCTGGTGCACACTTTTACAATTAACTCTAACAAGATTTGGTTTATTTTTAATTTCAGCCTTTATAACAGAAGGATGTTGAAAATAAAATTACCCTCCAGCTGCTGTCATCCATCTGCTCGTCAGCACCATTATGAAGGTAAATGACATCGAAGAAGAAGTACGGAGAGCGTAGCATTTTCTGTAAGGCAACATTTCAAGATTTCATTTGAGAAACAAATGAACTGAGCAAACTGACATGCGTTCTTCAAACAGAAATGCGTTCACTTACACTGACAGCATCAGACGGGTTAAACTGCAGCTGACCTGCCTGCCGACTGTAAATGAGGAGAGTACGAACCACGAACGGTGGTGGGATCGTCTGAACGTTTTCCATCAGCGGAAGTTCAATCTTTTGGAGACTATACGGAAAAAAGATATTTTATAGCATGGAATTACACTATTAATGCAATATGAGTGCACATGAATAAATAAATGAATGAATGCTGATCTGTCATTACTTAAACCATGCAACATAACAGTAGTAGATTTGTAATTTGAGCCAATCTGCATATAACTTCTGTAACCAGCCAAATTTCTTGTTTCACTTTCTGCATTCTTTGCATATATTCTTGGAATAACCAACTGTCTCCTTGGAAATAATGAACAACCATTCAGTTCAGACTCTTACTGTGTGTAAGAGTAAGAGCAACTATGTTGCTTCTATGACATAAAACGCATAAATACAGGAAAATACAGAAAACAGAAAAAAAAAAAAATAGAGCTGAGAAAAAAAAAAAATGTACGCACACCTAAAGCTAAAGACAGTCTCAGCTTTTCACATAGATTGCATCATCACACTTACATTACGTTGAGAAGATCCTCCAGGTCTACATTAAAGTGTTAAGAAATAATCATTTTACAGTAATCCTGTTTTACTATCTGGTAATGTGGCACCTAATCAGTAATCGATTATTAAGGATGTCAAAAAGGATACTGAACGATTCGCAGACATTAGTTTCGAGATCATACAAACAGCTACACAGCTCCCGTGGGTCAGAGGTGAAGCCTGATAACTAGGGAAGGGAAAGAAGACAAGAACAAATGCTTTTTAATTCCTTGATTAATATTTACAACTGGCACTTTGTGGTATTTGATCAACTCTTTTTCTTTTTAATACAATACATTAAACAAATATTCTAACATGTATACGTGTACATTTATACCACAGAACAGATGAATTCTCAGTGCTGATTGGTCAAGAAAAGTTGATTCATTTGCTTGAACATCGTAGCTCATAGTTCCTCCAGAATTTCACAGAAATAGGAGCAAAATCAAGCAAACTACATCAGGCAATTTTTTCAAAAGGAACGCAGATTTGGGCTGAGATGAGTCATGTGACATCACCATGTGTAGTCAGCCAAAGCCTCTTCGATTCAAGTGTATCAACCATGAATACAGCTATTAAATGTAGTAAGTACATATATGTCTTCACTGGAGGGAGTTTTAAAAGAAGAGTCCTGTGTTTGGAATTTAACCATTTCAAGTAGTTTTCCATAATAAGTCAGAAATCTCTGCATTAGACATTTTGGGGAAGGAAAATAAATAAATAAATAAATAAAAAGAATTAAGTATTTTTGGTCACAATAACAAAACAAGAACAAACAACCATCTAAAATCCTGGAGACACTGAGAAATAGTTCATTTATAATTCAAATGCTTGAGCATCTCCTTTAGGATCAAACCTTTAGGACTGGCAAACTGCTGTATCATAAGATGAATAAAATACATGTGAGTGCCAAGAACTTGCCAAGAATCAGTCCAGTTTAATCTAGAGAATGCACCTGATAGATTACTGACCACTACGTGCTTTATACTCATAAGCTGTAAATAACTTTTAAGGATGTCATGCTGTTTTTCAAATCTCCCTCCAGAAATCCCAGTGTATCACAGTGTTTGTAAACCAACATTTGGATATCCAATCAGATAAAGGGTTGTGAAGCTCGTGGGTCAGATGAAGATCTTATTAACGGTTAATCGTTTACTACTCACCCACAAGGCATCATCATTGACCACCACCAAGGCAAACTCGTGTCTCTTGTCTATTTTGTGCTTTGTTCTCACAAACATCTCAATCATCTTCTGGGAGATATTGAGGGCGTTCGTCTTGGATCTGAAGAAGAGAACTCATTTCAAACGTACAGCTTTCTATGATATTGTACATGTAGTTCAATTTAACGTTGAGTGAAGAATATTACCCATTGAAGGACTCCAGCTTTTGCAGGCACATCTCTTCTGACAAATCCAAACAGATGATCTATTTCGTAAACATAATACATGCCATCACCACAATGACTTAACATTCATTCATTCATTCATTTTGTACCGCTTATCCGAACTACCTCGGGTCACGGGGAGCCTGTGCCTATCTCAGGCGTCATCGGGCATCAAGGCAGGATACACCCTGGACGGAGTGCCAACCCATCGCAGGGCACACACACACACTCTCATTCACTCACGCAATCACACACTAGGGACAATTTTCCAGAGATGCCAATCAACCTACCATGCATGTCTTTGGACCGGGGAGGAAACCGGAGTACCCGGACGAAACCCCCGAGTCACGGGGAGAACATGTAAACTACACACACACAAGGCGGAGGCGGGAATCGAACCCCCAACCCTGGAGGTGTGAGGCGAACGTGCTAACCACTAAGCCACCGTGCCCCCCAATGACTTAACAATGAAGTACAATTTAGATAGTTGTTTATCAATAAGAATTTAGAGACTCACCACTTTCTCAGGGCAGTTGACTCTTGGTGCTCGTAACTGGAGTTCTGCTGCTGGAGGGATCTGTGATGCCAGTGAGGTCTGGATTGGTTTGGGTCTTTCTTTGGCAGCGGCCAGTGAAGCAGGCACTGAATTGGACATGCTGCTTGTTGTGGTTGTAGCTGCAGCAGCGATGGGGTTGGGAATAGCAGTCGTGATGGTGGATGTTGAAGCTGGAGGACTATCAGTGCTGGCTGCTTCTCCTTCTCCCTCCACTCGGCTTCCCACAGTAGGCTGTGAGGGTGGAGGACTGTTTAGACCACCGTTACTGCTCCGTCTGTCCTCCGCTCCCTCCGGATTGGAGCGTGTCCTCGGACGTAGTTCTGTCATTCGCTCTTCTCCATCAGCTGGGCCAGGATCTGCGCTCTCCATCACACCTGCTTATGATTCTGTGTAAAAAAATATTATGACATGTTACACTGCATTCAGAAGAATGTTTAATTCAAATGACAACCTTATTTTGACATTCATATTCTAGATTATATATACATATATGTATACAATATATATATATATATATTTATATATATATATATATATATATATATATATATATATATATATATATATATATATATATATATATATATATATATACACACACACACACACACTGTATATGTATATATAGAGAGACAGACAGAAAGAGACAGTGAGAGTTAGACAGAGAAGAAGAAGAAAAGAGAGAGAGAGAGAGAGAGAGAGTTGCATCTCACTGGGATTCACTGATAAAATAACGCAACCCTTACATTAACTTTTGCAGCATTTGTTTCTGATTTTGCCAGAAAAATTTAAATCATTAAACAAGTCTTTGGTCATTTGCTACAGACGCTGCAATTTATGGGGATGTTTCTCGTAAATGTTATTAAGCAAAATTCACTTACACTGATCTGATCACGGATGGTGGACTTTGGGACACTTACATTAATGCTGAACAACATCCTTATCCGTGATCACGTCAGTGTTACTCACCTTCTCCACAACATACATTACTGTATCTGCCATTACACAAAGCTTCAGGACAAAAACTCAACCCGAGAAACGTCTTTTCAAGCAAAGAATAAAGCCACACAATCCTACAAATGATAAACAACTCAGACTCGAATTCAAACAGCACCGAGATGTCCTTCATTACACAAGCAACAATCCGTCAGCACCGATGCAAAAATGTCTAACGTTTATGTGTTACTAAAAGTTTACTTACAGAATCGTAATCTGAAGGAGTTTATACGGCTTACTAAAATCTGTCAAAATGTAGCGACAGGTACGTGAAAGAAATATCAACACTTCCTCATTTGGTTCTACTTCGTCGACAGAGGCTGAAGGAGAGACGAGCGTTTAGAGCATCACCGCCACCGAGTGGTCAAGTCAAGTCAAGTCAAGTCAAGTCAAGTCAAGTCAAGTCAAGTCAAGTCAAGTCAAGTCAAGTCAAGTCAAGTCAAGAAGCTTTTATAGTCATTTCAACCATACTGTATATAGCTGCTGCAGTACACAGTGAAATGAGACGTTTCTCCAGGACCATGGTGCTACATAAAACAAAGACAGAGCTAAGGACTTAGTAAGTTATTCCTAGCTACAAAAAAGTGCATCTGTGCAACCTGGTGCAAACAGTGCAGGACAAGACAAAAAGACATAAAGACAGTGCAGGACAAATGACTGCAAACAAACAATACAAGACATCACACAAAAGACAGTGCTCAAAAGCAGCATGGATCAGTGTATATACTGTATGTTTAATCACCATTGCGTGTTCAGAAATACTGGAAAGAACACATTAGTATTATATTAACAGCAGTTACATGAGGTATTGTAAATTATTGTGCGAAACAGCAATTGACTGGAATGTGGGACAGCATGTGCTAAGAGCAAAAGCAGTGTGCAAAACAGCATGTAAACAGTTTAATATGATGGTGCTGTAGACATGGATGTAAATTGGAAGAGTGTGTATTTGTTGTGGGTCATTGCAGTCCATACGGTTGATTGTGTGTATGTGTGTGTGTGTGTGTGTGTGTGTGTGTGTGTGTGTGTGTATTGTGTTGAGTACAGTTCAGTTCAGTTAATAAGGAGTCTGATTGCTTGTGGAAAGAAACTGTTACAAGTCTGGTTGTGAGGGCCCGATTGCTTCGATACCTTTTCCAGATGGCAGGAGGGTGAAGAGTGTGTGTCACGGGTGTGTGGGGTCATCCACAATGCTGTTAGCTTTGCGGATGCAGCGTGTGGTGTAAGTGTCCATGATAGAGGGTTAGAAAGACTCCAATGATCTTCTCAGCTGTCCTCACTATCCGCTACAGGGTCTTGCGATCAGAGATGGTGCAGTTCCCAAACCAGACAGTGATGCAGCTGCTCAGAATGCTCTCCATGGTCTCTCTGTAGAAAGTATTTGTCTTTCTCAGCCTTTGTAAGAAGTAGAGATGCTGCTGGACTTTCTTGGTGATGGAGCTGGTGTTGAGTGACCAGGTGAAGTTCTCCGCTAGATGAACACCAAGAAATTTGGTGCTCTTGACAATCTCTACAGATGATCCATCGATGATCAGTGGAGAGTGGTCGCTCTGTGCTCTTCTGAAGTCAACAACCATCTCTTTAGTGTAAACTATCTCTGTAAAGTAAAGATTTTGCTTTACATCAAATAATCAAGTCTTCTAAAATTTTGAACCAGCATTATAATTACAGACAAGAAAAAAGATAACAAAAATAAAATTTGGCGAGAGAAGAATTTGACTAGACTTTGAGGAATCATGGAGACAACAGTCTGTTGTTCACTTATTATTTTTGCAGTGTCACTGAGTGGGAGTGTACAACTGTAGCGACTGTACGACTTTTCTTGTACACAGAGGCTTAAAGCACTTTTTATGCACATGATAGTAAACCTGAAATTCCTTTAGTGTTTTAAATTCTCATTCTAACTTAGTGAGTCTTTTTCCACATATTAAATCAAAAAGAGTTTGGTTAATCACTTTACTTTACTTTTTACTATACTGACAAGTTGACGAGCCAAAGCTTCATATGCAAACAATGAAATTCCTTCCAAAACCCATTTATCAAGTAGGTGATGGATGTACCTTTTACGTAAGCAGCCGCCATTCATTTTAACCGTTAAACATACCACAGGTTTACTAGGCTGAGCCTGAAAATGGAAGAAATATGGAAATTAAGGAAGAGGAAGCTTACTTTGGTAAAATGCCAGAATAACTCAAATTTTTTTGCATACCTTTACTGAGTAAAGTACTGTATGTGTAATGATATTACACCTTTTCTCATACTGTCTCATACTTTCCCACAACATACACTTTTGCTCTGGTTTTCAACATAGGCAAACGAGTCTAAACGAAAACAGGAAAAGATCACGCAAGGGCATGGGTGGGGGCTGTAATCATGGCTTCCATTAGTTACCAGATGTCTTTATCACAATGTAGAGGAGAAAATGTAGCTCTTTGAATAGAGTCAGAGCAACCATTAGCTAGCAAAGAGGTGGGGATGGAAAAAAATAAACAACTCTTCCTGATCCGACAGTGCTGCATGCCACGAGACTGGCACTGTGTGGATCTACTCAAGCCTATAATCACACCCCAAGCAGCAGGACACCAATCCTATCCAGAAGCCTGCCGCTCTGCTGTGTACTTTTTGTGTTCTTAAGCAAAGGGACAGAGGAAAAAGTGTAGCAAGGGAACCAGAATGACAGAGGTGAGTACCTTTCCTTATACCTTGACTTGTGGCTGTGTAACATGACTCCTTTTATTGCCTGGTTGCATGTTTTCAGTAGACTAAGGCCTCTGTGTAGGGAAAGCAATTCATGGACTAGACAAAATTCATATAATGAATATTAACATTAGGATGTTTGCTGTTTTGTAAATAAACTGTATGAGTAATCCATTTGTGTTTAACTTTACAACTAACGGAGAAAAAAGGTAATTACTTTTTTCAGCAGAAACCTCATATATCTGACCCATGTTTACACACTAATAAAGACAAGAAGAACTAAGAATTAAGTATTTTTTCAAGAATTTGAGTTTGGCAAGTACAGAAGCCGGAAGTGTGCTTTCAGGATGTGTGTTTCCTCTGTTTCCTTTGTTTAAAACAGAAGGCTGTACACTAACAGTAACATTTTCATCCACAAATATTTTTTTTTCGCACACAGAAAAACAACAAAGACATTTAGTGTGTTTCGTTTCGTTGATGTTCCTGAAATCTGAAAGGTCAAATAACCTAACCTGAAAATCTTAGCAGTTTTAAACTTTGCATCTCCTTTACAAGTATTTTCCATCTTCACTTCTTAAGCTTAACCTTTAGTCCTTCATATCATCGGTAAATGCTCAGGTTGAAAAACACAGAAAAACACTGGCATCCTTTTTAATGGATACTCCTTAAATAAATTTTCCTTCAATTTTACCTTTTGGGCTGAATTGTTTACTTGTTGTCTTGTTTGCAGATACATATCAGTTTACATTTTGTAGATAAACAATAAAATAAACGTAACCGTTTCACCTGGAAATAATACTGGGGCAATATATACTCTGATCAGCCATAACACTGAAACCACCCCCTGAATATTGTTTCACAAGCCATGGACTCCACTAGACCTCTAAATATGTGCTGTGGTATCTAACACCAACAAGTTAGCAGCAGATCCTTTAAGTCCTGCAAGTTCTGAGTTTCGTTGGTTCTGATACTAATGTGCCTATTGTATGAACTAACAGAGGTGTACAGGTGTCACCATGGACATGCTGTCTCATCTGCAGCTACACAGCTCCAGACACAGCAATCTCTGCTGCACTATGTTCCGACATACTTTCTATCATAGCCAGGATGAACTGTGTGATCAGACCAAGCTGGCTAGCCTTCATACTGTACCTCATGCACATCAGTGAGCTTTGGATGCCCATGATCCTGTTAACTGGTTGTCCTTCCTTGGACCAGAAACACACCACACAAGATGCTGTTCTGGAGATGCTCTGTACCAGTCATCTAGACATCACATTTTGTACCGTCACAGTCACTTGGATCTTTACACTTGCCCAATTTTCCTGTTTCCATCATCTCAACTTTGAGAACTCACTGTTCACTTACTGTTTAATTTCATCCCAATTTTTGACATGTGTCAATAAACTGTTACCAAGTTCTTTAAACAAAATCTAACATACTGTGTTCTTTTTTAATTTAAAGGAAGTGATGTATTAATTTCACTAAGAAATGTGTCTTGTAGAAGACAGACAGTCTGGCGTGTGCTGAGTCAGAGCTGGCGCAGTGCGAGGCCGAGGTTGGGACTTTACTCCAAATCATATCTGAGCTTAATGTGAAGATGAGTGCTCTGAAAATACCACGGTAAATGCACATTCCCACCTGTGTTTGTAAGAAAATGTTTGCATTGTGTACACACCTAAAACTTTATTTCAAATTTTTTAATATATATTTTTTCAGGGATCCAAGAGACTATGAGACACAGACTCAAGCCTGTAAGCCAGTTTCAGAGCTGAAGCCCAGTCCCCTGGTACCACAGAACAGCCCAGTGGCTCATAGAGGAACAGCATCTGTGAAGTCATTCACCAAACAATACTCAGAGAAATATGAAGGCAGGTTTTATTTCCACAACACCCCACCAACACTAAATTGGGTGCTTCCTTCCCAACAATAAAAAGGGTGCTACTTTAAATCAGTCAGTGTATTTCACATGCGCCCATACTCTAGATTTGTCTCTTGAGGGAGAGTTTAAATTTTTCTTTCAAGGTTACTACATTCAGTGAATACACCTCTGTTGAATTCTCCAATTCTCCATCAGACAATAACAGTTGGTAATTGTTCCAGCTGTAATTCATATAACAGATTTATAATGATTCAAGGAAGTCAAGGTTTTCTATAGGAGATGTGTATTTTACAATTTTATTTAGAGGAGTCCTTTAGTGTTATTTCATTTTAGACATAAAGCCTTTTCTTTAATTGATATCTTCATGGGATCATGGGCTTTGCACGTCCTTGTTGACATGACAGGTTGACGTCTTTACCTCATGAACTTCAAGAGACCAGTGAGGAAATGGCTATTTATAGCCGCCATAACAAGCAATAACAGGAACTTGTTTCATGGATGTCCTGCAGCACAATGTGTTGCTCTGTAATTTAAAAAAATGCTGGCTTGCTGTGTCCTGATATTTTCCCTGCAGAACAGCACACTAGAAATATCTAAAGTTTATTGTGTATTACATCTAGGTGAAAGCCATACATCATTCTTTCTGTTCACACCGAGAGACCCTGAATATTATTTGTATTTTTGTCACCATTCTGGATTATCCTTAATCTATCCCCAAGGTTTCTGTGAGAGAGAAAAGTAGGGAAAAAACTCATCTCCATTTATAATTTATCTACAAAAGTTATATAATAAGATATTAAAAGACATTTCGGACAGTGAGAGAAAATTGGAGATGATTTATAATCACTCTCCGGTGTAACCAGATGAGAATGGGCTACCTTTTATCTCTAGTTCTCAGGGAGTTTTTCCTCACCACCGTTACCACTGGCTTGTTCGTTTAAATTATAAATATATAATCATTTATATTTGAAAAGTTAGCATGTTAGATAGCAAGCTGCTTTGTGACAATGTGCTTTGTTGCTACACAAATAAAATGCAATTGAAACGTGGAATGAAAATGAAAGAGGCAGAAACAGCAGAAAAAATAGTTTTTATCCTTTAAAAAAAATTTACACATAAAAAACCAACAGTTGAGGTTTGGAGGCTGATAGGTTAATTAGAGAATGTTTAGAAAGGAAAATGCACACACTATTCCTCATTTTTTAATAGTTTTTTTTTTAATGACAAACAGACATTTCTGAAACACGTTTCTAGCAAGTAAATAATTCATTTTGCCCTAACGTGTATATACATTTGTTGCAGTGAAACTGTAGGCATATAAATATGTACAGCATGAGGTGAAGATCACAGTAATCTTTAATGAACATTATCTATATTCCATAATCTTCATATTGCATTTATCATGTTTAGCCACAGGGTGCAGTGCAGAGCTATGGACAAAGCTCCAGGAGGTTTTGTCCACTCTGGAGTCATCTGCAGTCAGAGGGAGAAAGCTGGTCACTCCCCATGTTCACGATGATAAAAAAGCTCAGGAGGAGCACATTTCTGCCGCACGTAATACATGGGTTCATGCCACACAAGTAAGGTTCTACCTTTCTTGATTCTCACACCAAGCTCTAGTTTAAGAAATGGTTCACTCTAAAAATTTACTAATGTTACTTATGCTTTGAATCCCTGCCACATTAGTGCAGGTTACTTGTATAATGTTACTAATTACAAATCACATTCTATTTGGTCCCTAATTGCTTTTTGTGCTTAAGAACAGGATATCCTTTTTAATTAAACGCTTTAATTTAACTGCTGTTTCAGGTATTAGTAGAAATGGAGAGGGAGCTTGGAATCTCGTACCCATCTGCTTTACCTACTAAAGAGCGTCAAAAGTATCAAAAAGAGGTTCTGTCACTGAGTAAACTCAACCGGAAACTGAGCAGCAGCCTGCAGAAATATCAAGAAGAACAGAAGAAAATGGAAGAATCCATTTTGGAGATAGAGGAAGAGAAGAAAAGACTTCGAGAGAAGGTTATGCACTATGTTATAATCAATCAATCCAAATATTCATTTGCTTTGTTCCCCCTCATAACCCAAATATAGTAAACTAGCTTGTACTTGTTTTCTGTGCAACATTTAATTGATTAGTTTTGAGCTGGAACAACAAAACATATCTTGTTGAGCAATATTACAAATGTCTAACAGCCTTTTAAATGCTCCTCTTGGCAATAGTTGGACGAGCTGAAAAACAAATGGCTGATTACAGCTAGTTGTTCCCCTCCCAGAAGTCCATCCTTGTCCTTTAGTAGGACCCCAAGCCCTCATTGGGCATCTCCTCCATTCCCAGCGTCTCCTCTTATCTCGCGTAGAATGCCCATCTCACCCCTTGGCTCTCCGTCCAGGCCACCAAGACCCAGTTCTGGCAACTCAGTTCTGGAAACTGAGACGGAGCATCTCCAGAGGTGAGGCGTGTATTTGGCATATTTCCACACAAACTGTTCCAAACTGTTTTTTTTATACAATTTCAGAACTGATATGGGAACAGGACTCCCTCCTGGTTGATTCTGTTGCATAGAAATCTATCATTATTAATATATATACTATATGGCTTGGTGTGAAGGTCCTTGGAGAGACTGAAATCAAGAAACGAGCGTCTAACAGCAGCTCTAGAGAGACGAAAAAGCGAGTCAGAACAGATCAGCATGGCTCTAAGCCGCCACGAGGCTGACTACTCGGCACTGCACATGGCCCTCACATACTGGTCAGTGTGACCTCTGCTTCGACACTGCATGCTGCAGCAAACACTGATTTTACAAATGGTGTGTTGATGTAAGAAAATTCTCAATAAAGCTTCTTGGCATAACTTTATGTGACTAACAAATGTTTATTAGTATTTGTATGCGAGAGTAACAAACAGATTTTTGATTGACAGTGAAGAATGTGAAGAGGCTTACAGTGAGCTGATGTGCTTGCATGAAGCCAGGAAAGGACAGAATGCTGCGTTAGCAGGTATCTTACACACATTATGTGTCGTGTCTCTCTCACACACATTTATATACTGTGTGTGTGTATATATATATATATATATACATATATATATATATATATATATATATATATATAAGGTAGCAAGAACCCTAGCTAAAAAACCCTAGCTAAAAAATCACTGGATGTGGAAACTTCTGAAAACATCTTAAATTTTCAGTGACGTATTTGGAAGTTACAGTGCTATTCATGAAATGTTCAATAAAAGAAAGTGCTGATGTAATAAAGTTTTGTTGCTGAATGGGATTTTTTGGGTCATCATTTCACATGATATTACACAAACCTACAGATGCAGAACAGACACATTTTTAAGTAATAATAATAATAATAATAATAATAATAATAATAATAATTTCCTTACATTGCTGAATAGTGCTCCACAGAACATTAGAAACACTTCTTACTTTTCTTTCTTTCTATATTCCTTCCGATTTCTTTTTACAGAGCAAGAACAAACTGCCCCAGAACAAACTGCCAATTTGAATACTGCTAATGAGGAGTCATCCTGTACAACAGTGAGCACCCAGAACAGGTCAAAGCCTTTCATTCTTCATTATTCACTATATATATGCAGTACAGTTTATTATGCAGCCAATGGTCAATTTAGAGTCAAAATGTCTGACTCTTTCACCTCTACTAAAACCAAATGTTTTTCTTTGTTCTTAGTTTGTCCTCAGAGGAATTTGAAGAAAAGACTAGAGTCATTCAGCAGAGGATTGGCCGTCTGAAGCAGGACAGGGCAGCAGTGTGTATTCCTCAGGAGACCAGGAGAGGAGAAGGGAAGCTCAGCCCTGATACAGGCACACTGGCTGGAGCAAGAAGGCTAAGCTATCTGTCCTCAAACAACCCCAAAGAAGAGAAAACAGCCCTACTGCATGAACTAGTCAATGCCAGGGTGAGCTAACATTTACATTTACATTTACATTTACAGCATTTGGCAGACGCCCTTATCCAGAGCGACGTACATAAGTGCTTAAATCTCTGACATTGAATCATTAATGCTGGCTCACTAGGTTACATACTTAAGATACCATGAGTTTAAACATTTCTTCAGACATCATAATGTGTACTGTAAATGAAATATGGCTTAGATCCCAACAATAAGTGGAGTGCATGTTGTAAGACTGCATTTATATTTATGGCATTTGGCATATACCCTTATATAGAGAGACATACATTTTTTATCCCATTTAATACAGCTGAGCAATTGAGGGTTAAGGGCCTTTCTCAGGGGCCCAGCAGTAGCAGCTTGGTGTACTTGTGGTTTGAACTCACAACCTTTCGATCTGTAGTCCAACGCCTTAGCCACTGAGCATCCCCCATCCACTCATTTCTACCGCTTATCCGAACTACCTCGGGTCACGGGGAGCCTGTGCCTATCTCAGGCGTCATCGGGCATCAAGGCAGGATACACCCTGGACGGAGTGCCAACCCATCACAGGGCACACACACACTCTCATTCACTCACACAATCACACACTACGGACAATTTTCCAGAGATGCCAATCAACCTACCATGCATGTCTTTGGACCGGGGGAGGAAACCGGAGTACCCGGAGGAAACCCCCGAGGCACGGGGAGAACATGCAAACTCCACACACACAAGGTGGAGGCGGGAATCGAACCCCGACCCTGGAGGTGTGAGGCGAACGTGCTAACCACTAAGCCACCGTGCCCCCCCATCCCCCATCCAGATTGGTGGAAAATATTTTTATTCTCACACCTTCTCTTATGTTAATTACATTTTATTAAGCAAACCCATTCAAAGCACTCATGTGGCAGGGATTCTGAGCATAAGATCATGCAGATAGAGGTCAAGTGCTTCAGGTAATGTTAATGTAAGATGTGATCTTGTCTTTTATTTAGTTTGAGAATGAGCGTAAGCTCTATTGTGAACCCATTCCCAATGTGTAACACTACACACAGAAAGACAGATCAAGCTAGCTGGTTAATTCTAGATAACTAGCTAAAACACAAGCCCTTTTTGACAGAAAAAGGGGTTTCATGGTTGTGATCTCTCGGCTAAATCTTAAACAGAGTTTGCTTTCTGCATCGGTCTTGTGTAACTCTGATGATGCTTTGAACAATTTTGAGGTAATGAGCTAATGGGGTAAGATTAGCTAGCAAGCTAGTTAAAAGACTGTATGGAGAACAAACCACACACCTGGTCACTTTAAGTGTGTGTATTTTGTTTTGGAATATGATTTATATTTTCTAGAGTTTTCGCTACACTGGCTGCACTGATTTATGTGATTGTTTGTTCTAAGCATGGACATATTCATGATGTAAGACATGTGTCTGGAAACCTCGTCCAAATCAGACAAGCAACTAAAAATTAAATTACCAGACAATTACAATTACAATTTCTTTTTTTTGAGTACCAACAACTCACACAATAGCAATAAATACCTGAACTTAACAGCCATATATTGTATTTTAATATAAAAGTCACAAATCATAGTGTTGTTTTTTTATGCCTTATTTGTAGGAGGAGATGTCTGAGTTGCGGGAACTCATCAGGCTGAAGGAAAAGGAGCGGTGCTCTTTAGAGCTTTCTTTTGTGGCCCATAGGTGTCATGGTTCAGCTGGGGCTGCCTTGGCACAGAGCCTGCGAGAGGAGCTGGAGGAAAGGAGTGCAGATCAACAGGTGCTTTTTTTTCCTGTCATGTGGCCTAGTTAGCATTAGGGCATGACCTGATAATGCTCAAAACCTTCTCAAATACTCACTTTTGTATGCTTTTAAGTCTGTGATGTTGTGATAGATGCAGAATCAATTCACACACCCCGGTGTAAATGTTAACCTAACTGGAATGATGACATTATAAGTGAGAGTCATGCACAGTGATTAAATGCCAGGTTCTTTTCCACCATACGGTAGAAGTAAAGAATCCCCTTTCAGAAGGGTCACAAAATTTGTGCAAACAAAGCCAAGAATGCTCCAGTACTTTTGTGAAGCCAAATGGTTTTTGGCATCTGTACACTTTGATGGATTGACTTGAAAAGATAGGAACCAGGTGTGGAAACACTTCTACTGCTCACTTGAAGTTTTTGTACCATTCTCTCATTGGCTGATTAGTTAATTGCATGAATGAGCAAGAAATGTACATTGGAGTTTGGATTAGAGATTTCAAAGCTGTTCTGATTTGGAAGACTTGTAAATTTTTTCAGAGTTCCAAAAATAGCATGTTTATTTTTCAGAAGTAGTTTGGAGAAAACTGTTTCAAAATGCTTTCTTAAAATAAAATTTCTTTCCTAAATATGCCCATAAATAAGGTTTTGAAGTTGCAGTAGTTATATAGTATAGAAGAAAGATTCTGCAACGATTCTAGTATTGTAAGAAAGATTCTGCAACACAATGCAGAAGTAGAAGGGTGATCTCGGGTCAAGTTGTGAAACTGAATTTAACTCTTTTTACCAAAAGCCAAAAAACGGAATCTGTAGCTGTTTTGATTGTGTCCATTTTAGTACTGAATTTCTTTTCATCTCACACTCAATAGGGGTGGATAATGTAGACACTTTCATAAGTATTACTGTTTTACCTAGTCTGCTGAGGGCAAATGTTTCTGAGAACAATTCCAAAGAAACTAAAATGTCTTCAAACATATGTTTCAAACTAAATGATGATATCAAACCCATTTCTGCTCTCTGAGATGTCCCAAGTTTTTGTTTGCCACTAAAATTCAGTATATGGTTATCAACAGAGGGAAAAACACTGAAAGCCAACAGAGTCCTGACTCATTTTATATCAGACTTGCTGCAATAAAATAATTCATTTGTTTGTACTGATTAAAAATATCTGATAAGTCAATTTCCATTCTGCCGGTGGAACAGAACACCAGTGTACTGGTTAAAAGGGTTTCTATTTGCTTCATGATAATATCAGGCTTGAAGAATGTGTTGGACTTCTGCTAGGCCCTCATCAGCATAATACAAAGTCCTGCACTATTTTACCAAGAAGTTTGTTTTATAGTCATAATCATAGAAAAAATATTGAGAACAAAAAGGCATTTTCAAATGGATGTGCTGGACACTGCAATTTAACATGAAGACTTCCGTTTCCTTCAGAGGATAGAGGAGTATCGGGCCAAGCTGGAGTGTGGAGAGTTAAATCCTGGGCCAAGGAGTCATGCCATCATGACAGAACTTCAGGCAGTGATTCAAAGGTGCAAAGCTTTTTGTGACCCTGAATTAACAGTGAAATCAGTGAATAAATTTTTTTACTGAAATACAGCATACAGTAGTATAGCTATCGATGTAATATTGCTATAAACATGAAGAGTAAATGTGAGTGAAAGTTTATCTGTTATCTTCTGCAGGGAGCAGACCCTGAAGAGAAGAGTGACATCTTTACGAGAGTTGTTGGACACAGAGATGTTAGAATGCACCACACAAAGGAGAGTTAACAAGGAGGAAGTCACCCGCCTCTTGTTCTTTCACAAGTACGGCACCATTATTTATTTCACTTTTTATTTTGTTTCAACTGTTTTTTTTTCTGGTGAACTCAAATGGTCTGGCAGTCAGTGAAGAATCAGGGCTACTTTTTTAGGACTAAGCTTATGATTAGAGGACAGAGCATCAGGGGTAATGCTTAATGCTTCACAGAAATAGATGTAATCTGATTAAAGTTTCAGTTTTCGAGAAAGCTGTATGTTATTCGCTGCAGCAGATGTTGTTAAGCTACAGAATATATGAAAGAGATGAAAATGTAGTACGGTGCTCTAAATATATTTTTATATTTGAACCGAACAAATGAGAATCATTAAATAGCAATAATACGTAGCTTCTATGTTGCAGATGATTTACATACTGTAATGTAAGCTGGTACTTAGAGGTATAATAAGATTAAAAGGCAGGTTTGATGTAACCTGTTTTAACTTTTTTAATCATATGCCAGTGAATAATATGCAGCGTAGTTGACTTTTTTGTTTGTTTTTCATATACTGATGTAACACGTTTTTATATCAAGCTGACATGAAACAGATTTTTCAGAATATACAGTAATTACACACACACACAGATAAAGCATTGTATTGAAACTCCAAGTGATAAATGTTATGAGTCATGAACTGAAAAGTCTGGACTGCACAATGACAGAAGATTATGATTCTGAAAGGATTCTGAAAAGAGTTTCTGAAAGGAATAATTTTTGTAATGTGTGTGTCATATGATGTTAAAGGCATTTAAAGGAATTTCAAGGTTCTCTGCGCTGCATTCAGGAAAACAAAGAAATCTGTTAACTTAAAAATCTAATGAAATAAAAAAAAAAACTGAGCTTCTGAAGGACTTCAGTGTTCATTGGTTGTGTGTTAAACTATTTTACAAGCATTTTATTTTAAGGCAAAAGTAGTAGTCTTTCAAAAGGAGGATTTATATAAATAGAATTTATTTATTATTTCTTATTTGTTTCTCATTTTTCCAATAAAACTATAGCAGGCCACCACCTGGGCTATAAAACTATACCTTAGACTAAGCCAAAACTAACTAAGCGAAGACTAGCTAAGCTATTTATCACTATCTAGTCTGGGAATTGTTTATTTTTGTCATTTAGTTACGAACAAAGCCACATTTTAGCTGGTCCCTGACAATGCATCAATTGATGATGCAGTATTAGTTTGATATTATTCATGTGTAGTGGATAATGTTAGCATTTATAATAAAAGGAACCATTTTGATTTTCCATCAAAACTATTGCTTTAAACCCTATAAAGGCTGATTGCAAACAAATGAATTTATCTGAGGCTTTCTTTTTCACAGTAAAGCCATGAGTGCATGCAGGAACGCTCGCAAAAAACACCACGAGCAGCTGTGGAGGATCGAGCGACAAATGACAGCTATGCAGGAACGTCACGAGTCTCAACTGACTGAACTTAAGACCACGCTGGAGGCACTGAAGTGGAAGAAAGAGGAGACAGTGCTCTAAAAAAACATTTTATGAACTGGAATGTAACTGCAATAAAAAAAATAATTGGGCTTAATATTGTATGTAACTTAAGTTCCAGGAGGCACCTTAGATCAGTGGAGTTTATTACATTGTTTAGGTCGCAGTGAAAAGTTTCATTTAGGCATCTCAATGAAAGGAACATTGCCAAATTATTTGCAAAGCAATGCCTTAAGTGTCCTTTAAACCTTTCAGTATAAACCACACTAGAGATAATGAGTGGCCTTTTATTATTTTATTTATTTATTTTTTTTTTACAAAACATGCTGTTATTATTCAAATCATATAAGCTTGCTCATTTAAAGGTGCCTTTGTGGAACACTGTGATGAACAGATCACGAGAAAATGGGAGCAGTGTTTACCAAAGGTCATGTATTTTTCTGCATGCAAAAAAACACGCTCCCTGCAACGATCTGGCCCTTCACTCCGGTCAAACAAAAGATAAAAGACAAAAGAGGCTAAACCTAGAGGATCTCGGCTCTGCCATTTGTCTCCTCTTTTTACTAAGTCCACCTTTCTCAAGACCGCACGCTCCCAACCCCCAGCCTCGGGGCAGTCGGCCACAGCTGCGAATGCCAGTCAGAAGGTTGAGGCAAAGGTTGAGTGTCACACCCCCTGGGGTCAAAGGGCGGCCTGTACCGTTGTTGAAGCCTGTGAATGTAGGGGTTATGAGGCCATGCTTAACTGAGACTCTAGCCTGAACTAGAGATAAAGAAGATCAGAGGGATGGATGAGCGAGTCTGCTGCATGTGCTGCACTGATCAGCGTAATGATAATGAATCCTGAGTTCAGGATTATTCTCAATCTTATACGAGGATTTATGGGGCTATAGATTATATAGTATCAATACAATAGCACTTTTATATGATCTTTTAATGTAATAAAAAAACATAATAATAGATACAAACTGTAAGCAGCTGAGTGGATTTTTCCATTTTGGTGTTCAGATTTTTGTAGACTTTATGAAAAGACCTTTTCAGTTTCCTTTAATGCTACACTTTTTGTCTTAAGGTTTCCTAAAAACCTGGCAATCCTTTCATGAGAATCGTGATATATTTTTTATCATATTGTCCTATAGTGATATGCCAAAATAGGAAAAATTTATATCAGATGTGATCTCACAATCTGATCTATCTGATCTAAAGAGCAACCATGCAAACATGAGTTGAGTTTTCTTAACTCAAGTGCCAATGTATCAGGTCCCCCCCAAACTAACATATGTTTTGTGCTTCACGCTACAGACTATTTTGCTAAGGAATGAGCCTGCCATAAATAGCAAACAAGTGAGTGAAATGAAAACCAGTGGTGGGAAAACAAGGTGCCATAAAGCTCCAGCATCTGTTGACTGTGATGACGATGGTGACGCTCTGATGCCTGGGAAAAATACTCTGTGTCGGAGAACAGTGACAGAGCCTGTCAATCACAGGCTGCAGAATGGATTAATATGGCTCCACCCTTCTTCTAAAGCGTACTTTCATTCTATCTCACTCACTCACACACACTCAAACACACAGAGGGCACTGACCCACAGGGTGAAGGTCAACTAATTTACTCCAAACATCCGCTTCTCATTTGAATACTTTGTCCCCATGAGTGGTATAAAGAGATCATGGGCTGGCCCTTCTTTTTTTTCTCACAGGCATCAATAGAGCTTTTTCTCTGCTCGTTTTCTCTTATCTCTCCTCTCCCTCCCTTTATTTTCTTCTACACTCACACTCTACATTCACCTCTGCACTGTTCACCATGTCATTGAGGATGAAAATGCTGCTACTCTAGAAAAAAAGAAGTTTGACCTCAATCAAGCGACCAAACATGCATTGTCATCTTGAATACACACACACACACACACACACACACACACACACACAGACACACACACATGCAGGCACCTAGTTTTTAAACCTACTTGCCAATGCAACAGTCTAAAACACAACATGAGAAACCCAATCCTTGTTTGTGTCCCCAATTAACCCAAGTCTTAATGCAGGTAACCTCACACAAGCTTTGCTACGTCACTGAGGGAGATTAGCAGACTGAAGGCTTTAAAAGTAAAGGACAAGAGAGGGTCAGGTTTCTGTATTGGAAACAGATTTCTAATCCATTTATCCAATGAGATGTCTTCATTGAACCTATTAGAGGGCAATTCAAAAACTTAGTTGACCCGTGAAAAGGTCTCGCAAAATGTCACAGCTTCTGGTCTGCATCCTGCACATGATGTTCTGCCCCTGAAATTATTTTATTGCTTTAAAGAAAACAAAACCTTGTCATTGTAAGTTATATGTCCACACTTATCAGTTGATAATCAAACTTATCTTAACTTATCCAAGCTGACTGAAAGAAAATTATATTTGGAATTGTTGACGCTACAACAATTATATATCTGTATGCTTTATGCACATGGAAAGCAGCGTAATGTGTAAAATATTCATATTCTGAATTAAAAATAGATATCATTGACCAGCTAATTTAGATAACCACCACTTGAGCGTGGCTTTCCCTCCAGTTCCCAAACAAGTTAAAAGGTGATATAGATTGCCTTGCCCTCTTGTGTTTTGGTGTCTCACTAGCAGATGTTTGGCTTCACTCTGTTGTTTATTTTCTGCTCCTCGTCTATTCTTTTAAGGTCAGAGGCCTCCCAGGCTCAAGAGAATGGCTTTTCATGTGTTTGAAAAGAGCAGGGTGGATGATGCATAGGCGGTTGTGGTGCAGGTTGCTTGCAGCAAATTGCTTTTAGCCCTCTTGAAATGGTTAAAATTTAAACACGCTGAGTGCATTCTTCCACACCTGAAGCAGGAGTGATGTTACTGGTATTGCGCTCTGTTAACTTTTATTGTGTGCAGCTTCCTCTCCAGGGAAAAAAGCTGATTGTGGAGAGGATCAACACTTTTTTTTTTTGAATTTCAGATTCATAAAATGTTATATTTCTCATATTATAGAAAATATCTTGTTATGATTCAGAGGAATATGTTATGAATGAAGTATAAATCATATAAATAATACACAATGATATTAGAGTTGTTGTTCCATACAACATGCTGAGCACACTAAGAGGTTTTAGGCAGAGGTGGGAGTGTGTCACACATGTGCAAATCACAAGTAAGTCTCAAGTCTTAACCTTCAAGTCTCAAGCAAGTCCGAGTCATTTTTTGTGAGAGTCAAGTCAAGTCAAGTCAAGTCACTGCTTTATGTCAAGCAAGTCAAGTCGTAGCTTGAGTCAAGCAAGTCACTGGCAAGTCATACATATGTTTGATGATTTAACTAAATGTATATATTAAACAAAGTTAAATCTACAGTATTTATGGACTGTGAGAGTTTTATTTGCAACAAAAATGATTATATGCATTTATTTTTAAAAGGTGTCCACATACAGGTGAGTTGTAAATACAATAAAAATCTAAAAATGAATAAAAATCAAAACTACAAAGAATAAGATGTAAATGTAACTGAAATAAGGCCAACATAAAAGCATGAAAAGTTTCAATATGCCTCAAACATGGCAGAAGACCATGGAAAAGTAGATATAAAAAAAGTACAATGGTTTCTTTGCAACCAAATGGCATTTTTTGAACAGGCATTCCCTTTTAATGGCATTTCAGGCATTTCCTTTTTAACAACAGAATAACAACAACAAACAATCACGTCAACCAAAAAACGTAAATTATTGAATCCCACAAACCTTGAAGTGAAGTAACTATTTGGGGGGGGGGGGGGAGAGATATGATTGGAGTGAGTGTAATTTATTAATTAAAGGGATAGTTCACCTAAAAATGAAAATACTGTTATCTTTTTCTCATCCTCATTATGTTACAAACCTGTATAAATTTCTTTGTTTTGATGAACACACATGTAGATATTTTGAGGACTGTTTGTAACCAAACCATTCACGAGCTTCATTCACTTCCATAGTGGGAAAAAAGAATACTATGGAAGTGAATGGGGCTCATGAATGGTTTAGTTATAAACATTCCTTAAAATATCTTCCTCCGTGTTCATCAGAACAAAGAAATTTATACAGGTTTGTATGAGGGTGAGAAAATTATGAAATAATTTTTTTATTTTTGGGTGAACTATCCCTTTAAATTGAATGTCTGTGTGTGTGCGTGTGCGTGTGCATGCTAGACAAGAATATGACTGAAGTTTTTTTATATTTATATTTAAGTTTTTTATATATAATGTGCATCCCCATAAACGATCCATACGCTTTTCACCCAAAGCCTAACACTGAAGACCAATTATAAGTGCTATTGCAAAAAAGCTGACATTTCCACAAGAATAGTGACCAACCATTTACACTACATTGCGCTTGCAAAAAAAATAATATGATAGAACTTTGTCATTCAATTGTGAGCGATGTGGTCGCATACTGCTGTTCTTCTCTTCTCATCTTGCACAAAATCCCGGTACCTGAACTTAATTATTTTTGGTGTGGCGCCTTCCATGTTTCGTCACCACTGTTAAGGTTTATTAGTTAGTGCGCGCGCCCTCTGCTTGCCTGCTGTCACGTGGTTAGATTACGCTCTTGCGTGCGTTTAAAAACAGATTTAAAAACAAATAGACAAAAATGATAAAACAAAAAACAAGTTATTTCGAGTCATTTAACTCAAGTCCGAGTCAAGTCTCAAGTCATGAATGTCAAGTCAAAGTCAAGTCGAGTCTTTTTTTAATATTTGTCAAGCAAGTCTCAAGTCTCAAACTTGCGACTTAAGTCCGACTCGAGTCAAGTCATATGACTCGAGTCCCCCATCTCTGGTTTTAGGTGTATTGTACCAAGACATATATCGGGGTGCGTGTGTGTGCACGCGTGTGTGAGTGTGTTAAGTCCTTTACCAGTAATGTTCTACTCACTGTGCAAGAATGCGCAAATCCAAACTTACCAGACTCCAGCAGAGCACAGCTGCATTCCTGCTCTGCAGTTCAAAGACTAGAAGCCCAAGAACACACGAACACACACACACACACACACACACACACACACACACACACACACACACACACACACACACACACAGAGAAACCAAAAACAAAGAAAATGGAAAAGCCTGAAACTATAGAAGGAACAAAGCTAGGTACCATCCATCTATCTATCTATCTATCTATCTATCTATCTATCTATCTATCTATCTATCTATCTATCTATCAAATAAATATATACATTTTGCTATGGGAAAAAACTTACATTTATCCGGTGTAATATGTATTTCAATTAAATTAAAGCTTTAAGCTAGGAAAATATAAACAAATAAACAAATAAATAAATAAACGAACGAACGAACGAATGAATGAACAGATTGATTTTTTTTGTGTTGTGTTTTGTTCACAATGTTGAACAAAAAATAGAATTGGCTTAATTTGAATTTCTGGGATCAGCTCAGTATCAGAACTAGATCCAGCACTCTGAGCTTTTTTCTTCCCCTCCTCCACACATACTTAAGTCAAAGAGCTGTAATTCAGATTAACACTACAGACTGAAGGTCCACTGATAACCTTCCTACACACAAAACACACCACACACTATGAGGCTTACCACACAATGAGGCTTAGCTGTTCAGCAGTTTTAGCTCTTGTATGATGTAATCTGTCATGCCTTTCAGCATACCTGTGAATGCAGCAGTTAGACGTGATTAGAAAAGAGCTATTCCACACAATTCGCTTAAGAGAAATGAAAGAATGACATTGATAAGAAAACAATGATAAAATGGAAAGTTTTGCACTTCATAAGGTTTTGAGACTTTCAGAATGAGTGTTTGACAATAGTGGAATCAGAAAGAGGAATATGATTGTTTTTTTGTGACACCTTTGGGTTTAACTAGCCATTATATGTGTGTGTGTGAGAGAGAGAGAGAGAGAGAGAGAGAGAGAGAGAGAGAGAGAGAGAGCATGCAGTATATAGATACAGTAGATACAGAGTACTTATTATCCATGGTTCTGCTGAGCTTTGGTTGAGCAAGGGTGTGTGTGCGTTTGAGAAGGAGAGAGACACACACACATACACAGAGAGGGGGAGGCAGGTTCGGGGGTCAGCAGCCAGCAGCAGCAGCACATTCCTCTCTGGCTGTGTTGGAGCCCTCGGCAGCCCACTCGCTGCTCTTTGACTCCTCTGGCCATATAAGGCAGGCGTCACCATGGCAACCATGGGGCTTGAATAGCAGTGTCAAATCCCTGAGCACACACACACACACACACACACACACTCCTGCACTCAGAGAGAGAGAGAGAGAGAGAGAGAGAGAGAGAGAGAGAGAGAGAGAGCGAGAAGGGTGGGGGGAAGTGAGAAAGAAAGAGAAGAAGGGAGGGAGAAACAGAGCAGGGTCTGTTGACCACAGAGGCTGGTTGATCTTTCCTCTGTCCTTCATCCATGGCCAAACGGTGCTGACTTCCTCCATTCGCTCTTACCAAAGGGACAGAAAGACGGAAGGAGAAAGAAGAAAGCGGAAACGGTTTCACAGTAGCTTCCGGGAACGCAGGGGCAAGCTGCAGCCCTGGAGCTATTACTGCTGGATGGGCAAGTGCTGACAAAACAAGGCGAGGGAGGGACACTTGAGAGACACGGACGCCTGCAGATCTAAGATTCCTCCTTTTTTTAACAGAGACCTTGCCTTCTTGATCGACGGTTGAATCCCATGTTCTTCTTCGAAACTGACGTAAGAGAGTACGTGGAAGCGAGAAGATCCGAGCCTGGGTTTCCCAACAGGAAAGAAAGGGTGTGTGTGCATGTGTGTTTGTATGTGTGTGAGAGAGAGAGATAGAGGGGACTTCCTTGAACTTTGATCCTTCATAGGGAGGGCTGAAAGAGAACTCTGTTTATGATTAGCAGGCTTTGTCTCTTTCCTTTCTTGGTATTGCTTTGAATGTGAACGGGTAGTATTTCTGGACATGTGTGCTTTATTTTGTGAGATTTTACTGAAGCCACTGATGAGCAAAAACTAATTTTTGGGGTTTTGTTCTGTGTTTTTTTTTTTTTAAATAGCGGGAAGAGAGTTTGCTAGATCTGCAAACACACAACAAGAACTGGTTTGACTTGTTAGTGACCTGTGGGCAGGGCAACTGTCTCATGCACAAGCAGCACGAGGTTGTTAATGCTCCCTGGCTGAGATGAGACATTTCAGTTCTTCTTAAGCGGCGCTTTACTTTTGCCCCAGTTTTGGCGTGGGGCTGTACATGTTTATGTGTAAATTATAGTTTCCTGTAAAAGGTGCAGGCTGTACATTACTCACTCTTTACTGAACTCTGAAACGCTTCTTAAAGCAAACGTTCTTGGAGAGCCCTGGAGGATTACTTTTAAGTTACACCGAGTGACTTTTAAGATCACCAGGACTACAGAAAACAGAAGCTGATCAACTGTCTCTGCTTTTTGAAAAGAGCCCTCAGATCAGGCTGTGCCAACATTTGGAGAGCAAGCGTCACTGTTTACTTTTTACCTACCACACTCAGGAAGCTTGAGGTAAATGTCTGCAGTGTGAACTCTCACACACAGTCAGAGGCAAGTCTGAATACTCACTGTTGGAAGAGGATTTTGTGAAAAAAAAAAGCCCTGGTGGTGCACACAGCGATGGCCATGGTGGGTGGGGGATGGGGCAACCCTAATGGGAGCACCAATGGCCTAGGGGAGAAGGGCTACCTGCGGGGGGAGGAGGACGAGAGCTCTCCCCAGGCAGGGAACAGCGATGCTGAAGGCGGAGAGGATGACAAGGCCTGCGTGGTGGACTGTGTGGTGTGTGGCGACAAGTCCAGTGGGAAGCACTACGGCGTCTTCACCTGCGAGGGCTGCAAGAGCTTCTTCAAGAGGAGCATCCGTCGCAACCTCAGCTACACATGCAGGTAAGAGATTGTTGGAAGACTTGCTGTGATTCAGTGCAAAGCTAAAATGAAATATAATCTTGGGTGTGCTAGCTGCCAGCACATGGACAGTAATAAGCCTTGTTCATGATGGATGTGAATTACGTCACCGATTACAGCCTCAGCGATTGGTGATTAAATGTCACACAAGGGCCATCTAAAGACAGATCAGCCTTAATGTTAGTGGGCTTGCGGTGAGTCAAATTGTACTTTACAAACATTGAGCCAGATTATTCATTACATCTGTGCACTTTGCACATTTCTGTAAATCAAACAAAAGTAATGCAAACTTCACTGACCTTTCAATGAACTCTGGATAACCTGATGTTGGGGTGTGTATTGATGCCTTTCATATGGAAATACACGACTAAACTTATTGCAGGTAAGTTTTTAAATGGTCTTAACTGTTAAGAAAAAAAAACAATAATAAAGATCAACACTAGTAAGTATAGTTTACTAGTATATTTAAGTATAGTTAAACTGCTGTAAAGTACAACCTGAAGGAGCCAACAATCTTTTACAATGCAATATTATTAGCACTTGAGTTGCTGTAGGGACATTTACCCAGAATTCTTTGTTTACTAAAGTGTTTTTACATTCTACTAATTTGTCTGTGTCCAGTGTTTCACAGACCATATGTGGACCATATTTCCCATGTTTAATTCCCATGCAATTTGTTTAAATGCTTATATTAATACAAAGCAAAAATAACTGAAACCATATTATTGCAAATTATCTTCAAAATACATTTGATGTCCTTTCTGTGCATCTGCAATTGATATCGATCATTATCTAGCTTAATTTCCAATAACTACAAAGACACACATCGCCCTCTCTCTCTCTCTCTCTCTCTCTCTCTCTCTCTCTCTCTCTCTCTCTCTCCCTCACACACACACTCTGTGTATGTGTATGTGTGTGTGTTGAACCAAAAGAATGAAGCCTGCTGGCTGTTACAGAAATGTGCAAATTGAACTGCGTTCTTTCAATTGTGTCTAGGTTGTGTGGGCTGATGATTTACCAAGGCCATTTTTTTTTTTGATAAGGCTTCAAGCATGGTGCACAAACCAAGGCCAGCCATCTCTGGCATCAATTTACTGGGGCACTCTGTTTAAAGAATGAGAGCCAATGTTAAATATTCATTCTTCAACTGCCTTTCTCACAGTTTCTTTGACTGCATTTATTTTTTTGGCAGTCATAGCAACTTTACAGATATTGGCACGGATGTTCCAACTATAGAATCTGTTGTTAACATTCAGCAGCTTTTGCTGGCAGATTTCCTATTTAAACAGCACTCATGCCTTACAGATTTTTCATTGTTGCCAAACAATATCAGATATGAAACTACATAAAGCTTGAATCAACCTGAAGTTTAATGAGAACCGCCATAATAAAATTTTACATATCTTGTAATGGAAAGTCTTGCAGGAAACAATCGCACTAAATTGTGCCTTTGTTGTGTTTTTCAGATCAAATCGAGAATGTCAGATTGATCAACATCATCGTAACCAGTGTCAATACTGCCGTCTGAAGAAATGCTTTCGTGTGGGCATGAGAAAAGAAGGTAAGTGTTCCAGCTTTCACTGAGCTTACACATGATGACAGATGTTTAACTGTCTTTTTTTTTATTCAAACATATATTGACTGTTTGTCTCATATCCCATATGAACATATTTTTCCCTCAAATTCAAAAGAATCCAAAAAGAGTTAGACATGAGAGACAAAGGTGCAGGCTTTTATGCTATATAAACTATAAGAGCAATTCGGATGTATTCATAGTAAGACAGCCTTAAAAAATGCAAAGGTTAATTGTATTGCATATATAATTCAGATATATCCAGTTCCATTGTATGTTTGCAGTAATCATTTAAAAATGATTAATAGAGCAATCAAAGCTATTTAATTACTAGTATAATTAATATCTAATTGTGAGTTCAATCTGGCATTCGACCAAAAGTCCAAAGCCTGCAGTGCTGATGTCCCTATGTGACCTTGGCAGGCAGAGAGCCAGAGGCAGTTTTGCTCTACAAGCTGTGCTGCTCAACAGCAAGCTGCCAACTATAAATCCACACGACACAAGAATAATGCCTTGGTGAAAGCCTGCAAGAATAACAAAATTGCCACCTTTTTGTCTGGAGGTTACAGTATTCCTTTTACCGAGCTATTGAAAACAATAAGGCTGTTGATAACATTCTATGACAAGACAAGGCCTGCGTTCCAGTTACTGTTTTACATACAAATTTCCCCTTGCCCTTTACCCACAGACAAGTATGTGCTGTTGATTTTAAGAGCCTTTTGTGTAGCTCAGGTATGTACATAGGGATTGTATTTCTCAGTCACGATGCAGCAACATGAAACCCCTTAGTGCTGGTAAGTGTGGCTTTATGGGCAAGGATAGTGCGCCGTGGTACACCCATGGACTCTGATAGATGCATCCCAGAAGCTAATGGTGTCTTGTGCGAATCTATAGTGCTGTGTGCCAACCAGCTCTCAGGAGAACGCTGATTGGTTTAGGCATACATCCGGCGATATATAGAGGGAATAAATGTATGATGAGAAAATAATATTTTGAATACAAATGTACATGAAATGTAATGTAAACATAAAATAAATAGAAATAATAAAGTTTACACAAACAAAAAAAATCCCTCACATTTTGTAGTTTCTGTCTTTTTGTAGGCTGGAGTTGTGTTCCCTCAACCACTCCTTAAAAATCCATACATACAACAAAACCTGATGAATAACGCTTTACGAAATATGAGTTAAGCCCTGTGAATGCTGTTCACAACAAAACACCACAATATCAGATAACAACAAACACTGGCGATCCCTGCACTTGAGAAGTCACTTGTACTTGCTTGTAGTATGTTCTTCAGGCATGTGGTGACTGATACTCGGTGTATGTACTGCCCTATGGATTAGCAGCTTAGCAAAGCAAGAGAATTATTCTGGCTATATACACTCAGTAGCTTCAAAAATGATCTCTGCAACTTCCTTTCAAGGTTTATTTGAATTATTTATGCCTCTGTCCTCAAGCAGAAGAGGCATCATGTTTTTCGCGTGGTGTCCATCTGTGAGTTTGTCCAAGATTTCTTAAGATCGAGTGCTTCAGTATTTCTAATATGTGTATTAAATTATAACTTTAACTAGCAAATTAAATAATTCGATTTTGGAATTCATTCAAAACAGGATAAGGTCACAGCATAGTCAAATGTGTCTGAAATAGTTTTTCTTCAATAACTTCCGTGCTGTTATAGATTAAAAGGGTGTATGGGGCATACAAATTAGTAACAAGATGCACTAGATATGTTGGCACTGAAGGCATTATGTGGCTGGTGTCAAGTTCTGCTTACTCTATAGACAATGTCTTTTAGACATGTAAAATGTCAAATATAAGACAGGATAATGAAACCATGGTTCCTAACTAGAAAGGTAGGAAATAAAGTGGACTGGTTGGTTCAAGGTTTGCCATTTTACAATGTCATAGTTGCTTTGCATGGAATTAAGAAAATCACCAATTTACATAGAGATGTTATGCATTGAAAATTTACCTAGAATTAAGAAAATATCTAGAGTCACCTACCGTCACCTAAACCTCATTCGTTTCTATCTAAGAGATTGCTCATCTTTGCTTTTTTACTTTTCCATTTTATCTTATATACAGTATATATTCAAGTTTGGGTCATGCGACACTGCCCCCTAGTGTTCATGATCTCATTACTGTAGATTCAAGTATGAAGGCAGACGTCTGTACCACCCTCTATGTACAAAGGCCTCATATGCTTGCTTATATGCAGTAATGAATCATTCAGAAGGAACCACGGAATACACAGATTTTGAAATTAATGAATGAAGCTTCATGCTTCATTCCAAAATGCTTCATATTTGTAATGTTTAGTGTCTTAAATTCACAGGATCCTTGAGAAGGTTTAGGCTCTCTTTTTTCACTACTGTAATTACATAAATTTTAATTAGTTTAGCTAAAATTTATGAAAATTTAATAGTAATTATTGAATGAAAAACCGAGTGATGGATAACAGAATAATACACTAACTTTAATTAATTAGGAGTTAATTAGTTTTTTTAGGAGGTAAGCATTCTGTCTGTACATAATTTGTTGCAAGATTTAATTCTGCTACCTAGTAAGCTGATATGATTCAGATTTAAAAGAAAAATAAACAAACATATTTCTGAGGTAAATAATTTCCGTCGTATTATTCTTGCTGCAAATCCTCATGTGATGTGTGATAGGACTGAAATGAACTTCAGAGTTATAACGAGAAAGAAAAACAAGATTGTTTAAACTGTATTAGAATGCAGGAAAGGTTTTTTTAATCCATTCTATCGCCTTCATTTGTTAAGATTATTTAGATTATCTGAATATACCACCAGATTATCTGCCTTTCTCAGCAAATCTATTATATTATTGATACTATAGGAACAGTAGAAGAATAATTCTTGCATATTATTAAGCATATTATGCATACTGTTTACTTCCTTTTCTACATGATGACATGAAAATCTTTTTTTATTCTGTAGCAGTCCAGCGTGGACGCATTCCACCAACACACTCAGGGATCAGTCCAACCTCAATGGTGTCGGGTGGTGGAGGTGGCCCAGGAGGACCAGGCATGGCAGGCGAGTTTTTCAACGGTCAGCCAGCACCTGAGCTTATCTCGCAGCTTCTGCGAGCTGAACCTTACCCCAGCAGCCGTTACGGAGCTCAGTGTGGTCAACAGCTGTCTGGAGGTCACGGCTCAGTCATGGGCATCGACAGTATTTGTGAGTTGGCTGCCAGACTCCTGTTCAGCACCATCGAGTGGGCCCGGAACATTCCCTTCTTCCCTGACTTACCTGTCTCGGAGCAGGTGGCCCTGCTGCGCCTCAGCTGGAGTGAACTGTTCATCCTGAATGCAGCACAATCAGCCCTGCCACTACACATGGCCCCCCTGCTGGCTGCCGCAGGCTTTCATGCATCACCCATGTCTGCTGAGCGTGTGGTCTCCTTCATGGACCAGGTCAGAGTCTTCCAGGACCAAGTGGATAAGTTAACGCGACTACAGGTTGACTCTGCTGAATATAGTTGCCTCAAAGCCATAGCTCTCTTCTCGCCAGGTAAGTGATGCAGTTTCATGTCTAAGTTAACCATACAACATCTTGAGAAAAAAAATTAATCTCACCAACAATGACACCTTGTTCTTTAATTACTTTCAAAATGGCCACTTATTTATTTTGAAGAACTTTGTGAAATGCACAATCTACATATTTTTCTGAAGCTTAACTCACCTTGATTTTGCAGTGAATTTATAAAGCAACCTCTTAACATGAACATGTCATTAATGAAGGTTGAATGTTCTTTATCCAAGACACATTATTCTTCTGAGGAAAGTTGGCACTGTTGCTTACTTTGTGTCTCTAATAGATGCAAGTGGACTGACAGACCCAGCCCATGTGGAGAGTCTGCAGGAGAAGGCTCAGGTGGCTCTGACTGAATATGAACGCATGCAGTATCCCACTCAACCACAGCGCTTCGGTCGCCTCCTTCTCCGCCTGCCCTCACTGAGAGCTGTCCCTGCAAACCTCATATCTCAGCTCTTCTTCATGAGACTGGTGGGCAAGACGCCCATCGAGACACTCATTCGAGACATGCAGCTCTCTGGCAGCTCCATCAGCTGGCCTTATGTGCCTGGACAGTAGCTGGGTCATGAAAACCCTGGGAGCATACAACAGTCAGCCACTCAAACATTTGACTTTCATGTTCTGTGTGGGCTTATAGGATTGTGATGTGTAATTTCCTTTTAGTTGCCACCAGAATATTCATGTTGTGTTATCAAGATTCATGTAATCTTATTTCTCTTTAGTGTACATGGAGAAGGATGGCCAATATGCTGTCACATGTCCTTGGGCAGATGAATAGCGTCACTTGATTTTGGGATACCTCAGGTTTTTTACGGAAATAGCAGAACTTATAGAGGTGACTCTATTGTGCATAAGCACAGTGACAGATAATTGACAAGAAACTATGAATAGTTTAGGAAAATACAATACTCATGCAATTGTTTTCAGAATTGAATATCTTAACGCTGTGATTACATGACTGATCCAGGTCCAGCTTTAACCAGAAATGTTCCTGCCGTACCTAAGAATAATTACTGCTTCAATTATAACAATTGATTATGTAGTTTAGACAAATTAACCTACTCATGAAGGTATTGCCATGGACTGCAGTGCTATGTACGTGAGAAATCAGTGGTGAATATGTATTGTAAAATGTGACAGTCACATTGTTTAAAAAAGCTCTGTGTACTCTTACTTAATTGGGTCCAATTTTTTTTTTTCATATCTTCGGCGATGAAAAATATTTTTGCATACGAATAATTAAAAACCATTCATCCAAACACATTTTGTGCTGAAATTTTGACAAGACTGGATTTTTTCTTTGATCTCAGTATTTCAGAAAAATTTCAGGTTTTTATTTTAAGATACTTACCAGTTACTTAATTTGACATTCATTCATCTTCTACCGCTTATCCGAACTACCTCGGGTCACGGGGAGCCTGTGCCTATCTCAGGCGTCTTCGGGCATCAAGGCAGGATACACCCTGGATGGAGTGCCAACCCATCGCAGGGCGCACACACACGCACGCACATGCATGCACACACTAGGGCCAATTTTCCAGAGGTGCCAATGACCTACCATGCATGTCTTTGGACCAGGGGAGGAAACCGGAGTACCCGGAGGAAACGGGGAGAGCATGCAAACTCCACACACACACAAGGCGGAGGCAGGAATTGAACCCCGACCCTGGGGTGTGAGGCGAACGTGCTAACCACTAAGCCACCGTGCCCCCCCACTTAATTTGACATGCAGACACTTAAGATACTAAATTTCTTAGGCCATTGAACTGAGGTATATATTATTCATAAGAATTTTATATTTATCATCAAAATGTAAAATATAATTAGATTAGATTGGCTAATTGCTGACTGTTTTTTCCTAATTTGTAGTATTTAAAAGTTTCAACTGTTAGCTTTCACTTAAGCCGGCAAAATTAACAGTGAAGGTGTCACGATCATATGTAATTTTAATTTCAGTGAAGTGACAAAATGGTGGAACAAACAGTTCTTCACGGGCAATACAATTATTTACTATATATACTATATATGTTATTATATTATTATATAACTCTGAGGAACCTCATTATTAAACCTCATTACTTTTATTGCCTGGTATTTACTACACAACATGTTTAGCATGCTGGGTCACTAACCAGCTACCATATATATCTTTATATGACTAAATAGATCATAAAATCCTGCTTCAGTGCAATTATTGCTAAAAGCAAAGATGCTGTTCTTGACAAACCACTTTTGTCCCATTTTGCTGAAAGTGATCTTTATGTAATATAGGTTATTCTGCATTTGTCTTACCTATAGAAGCAGGAAATTGGAGCTCATAATTAATGCAATTTCTATCGCTAAACCCTAGCTCCAAGGTTTGCCCTAGAGTCAATATTAACCCTAGGGTTGATTGTTAGAGTTAGGGCTAAGAATCAATAACTCTAACTGGCTCTAAACATAATTCTGCTTTATTTACTGCTAAGCTGTATGTTGCCATGTTGTTTTGAGGTCATTTGCTGAATTCAGACTTAAAGAGACTGAATTTTACAGTTAGGAGTCAAGGGGTGTTTTCTTTGTAGCATTATCTACACACCCTAAAGTGTATTGAGGGATTTAAAGCTCTTCTAAAAATGCCATATAGTGTTATAGCTGGCACTCAAATTTCATTTGGTTATTAAATTGACTTGGCTACTGAATCCAGACATCATAAATCACTAGAATATTAGACTAATTATTGCACCTATGATGGAGCACTGGTCTCTCAGTTATGTGTATTTTTAATTCCCTGAAATAGATACTTAACCAACCCAATACTGGGTTTTGATAAGAAGACTTCCTGAAGAGGGTTACAGTTGACACATCCAAAGCACCATGTTTTTTTGCCTCACCCTACAAGAAAACTACTGGACATAGCACTTGTACTAAATCTGAAGCTAGTTTCTATTAGGGAAACTATTCTCATAGATTTCAATTGAATAAAATTTATTTGTATAACACTATTAACAATTGACATTGACTCAAAGCAGCTTTACAGAAGGATAGAAACAGAATAAAAATGGTAAATTTTAAAATTAAATTATCCCTGAAATGATATGAGGAAGAAACCTTGAGAGGAACGAGGCTCAGATGGAAACCCATGCTCATTTGGGTAACCCTGGACTGTGAATAATGAAAATGTAAATAATGTCCTTTCTACAACAGTTTATACAGTAGTCAAGTGGAACTGGACAACAATGGCCTCCTAAGGATTTTAAAAACAGCAGTTGATTATGATTAAAACAGCACTTGCACTCCAAACATTTTTATGCTACTGTGGAAACATTTTTGTCTGATAATTTATGCATCACAGCTATTATTGCACAGCTCGGACGCAGGTAAAAGATCCTGATGAACAAAAACAGCAGGCAGTTTAATTTTTAATTGTTTAATTTTACTCATTTAAATAGCTTTCAGAGTTAAAGTTTAGTTATGGGGTTTGACACCACCTTCTACTCCTAATATCTGAACAGATATGGTAGATGTTTTGGCTCTTCTTCTCTTAAGTTTAAAAGTAACATCTTTGCAAAACTGTCTTTGCTTACAATCACAGAGCACTTTATTAGTCAGACCTGTATACCTGTCTAATAAAGCATAAAATCATTCAGATATTGGCCAGCAACTTCAGCATACAGCATGTGAATGTGACTGTGGCATGAATGTTGGTGCCAGATGTGCTGGTTTGAGTATCTCTAATTATGTCTCACTATACCAAATGTGGTGAGCAGAAAAGCATTTCAGAATGAAACATGTCAAACCTTGAGGCAGATGAGCTACAGCAGAAGACCAGATGAGCTACAGCAGTAGACCATGCTGGGTTCTGTTTCTGTGTGCCAAGAACTGAGGAGTTATTGAAGAAAGCTGAGGTGCACTGGGCTTTCCAACATCCCATCTGGTAAAAACCATGCCATTGTTAAACCTACAGTAATTGCACTTTTCTTTATTCTTATATTTAATGTGAGCTCTAGACTTCAAAGCATGAATATTTGCATTGTGCTGCTGCCACATGTCTGATTAGATAACTGCATGAATGTGCAGAGGTACATGCGTTCTAATTAAAGTAGACAGTGGATGTATATTGTGGAAAAAACATTGTACATTGTCATACCTAGGAGTTGAACGACAAACAACAATTAATAATTTGTACCATTTAAAACAATAATTTGTATGAGATTAGTACTAAGGTGAAAGCCATCTGCCTTTTTTGTGCAAGTGGACTCTATTGTGTGGGTGATGAGCAGGATGTGGACTCGGTGTGCGTGTATACCTGTGTATGTGGATGGATACAGACAGATGTGTTACAGCTTGTGTAATTGTTTGATAACTGTCTTATTCTCCCAGTGAAAAAATAAACCTTCAGACAAGATTTTGCCGAAGGGAGATCAGCCTAAGTTAGAACTGGGCTACTGTGATTAGATTAGTTTAGAGCACTTTATTGTCATTTTTAGCTGTATACAAGTATTCTAGCCAAATTCATCTATTTTGTTATACAGGTGTGTATTGAAACACTGATTTTGTTCCATCATTATAGAAAGGGACCCCAGTGAATCACCTGACAACAAGAAGTGCAATATTAGGAAAATCAAAATGGACAGCAAAGAAACAGACAATAAATATAAAGTGAGAATGTTGAAACAGTAGACTCAGGACAATGAGGACAATTCAACAATAAATACGACACAGTATTCAGCAAAACAAATGCAACAGTGTAAAACATCCAGTAATCACAGGATGCAGCACAGCAGCACAGTGACTGGAATGTTGCTTCTTGAGTAAAGCCTCATAATTACATCTAACAGCATAAAATACCTTGATGGTTAGCACTAATACAACTATTAAGTTCTCTTTGTATGACAGGTAATGTTGGTGCATCGGTATTATATTAACATTCCTGATAATGTTTCTTTGAATGTGATATAGAGTAGTAAGTAATCTGCACACATTTCTGTAGCTGCTTTTGAGCCAGTGACCTGGATAAGCTACAATACAAAATGGGATAATCATCAAAGCTCCAAAGAAATTTTAGTGTAGGTGCCAGAATTATGAGTTAGAGAGACACACTTAAGACAGAGCACACAGGTAAGGTGATACACCTTCAGACATCACAACCATGACTGGTACAACTCTAAATAGTCTGATAATCCATATTGCTAAACAATAGGACAGACCATAAGAGATTAACTAAAAGCGAAATGTGGAGAAAGAAATGTGAACCATACACCAGGAGTTTAATAAGTTTAATAGGAGTTTATATCAAGTGATTCCACTTACCTGAAATTGCTGGTGCAATGTTGGTTCTGCAGTCAGATGAGAAAGCCCCCATTCTTTAGAGGAGATGGGTCATACAAGAATCTGGTCTGTGAGTGGGAGGAGTTAATGTTTACCTCAGGAAACAGTGCATAGACATGAAAGTACATTAATTCAAAATTGATGTGTAAGCTAATGGGCAATGCCAAAGACACAGTGAGAATAACCCTGAGAAGCAGCCCATTAATGAAGCCTCAAGAATCTCACTCACACTCTCTCTCACTCATTTTCTACCGCTTATCCGAACTACCTCGGGTCACGGGGAGCCTGTGCCTGTCTCAGGCGTCATCGGGCATCAAGGCAGGATACACCCTGGATGGAGTGCCAACCCATCGCAGGGCACACACACTCTCTTTCACTCATGCAATCACACACTATGGACAATTTTCCAGAGATGCCAATTGTTATGACCTCCAGTCTTTTGTTTTATTTCTGTGCTGCCCTCTGGTGTTTCTTGTACCTGTCATGTGTTTCAGGAAGGCGGTTCCAGAATTAATAGGAGAAAGGCTCCAATTGGTTATAATCTCCACCTGTTCCACATAAAAGGACTGCCTGGATCCCTGATTGGACGCTGCTTTTGCTGCTTTGCTTTTTGCTCTTTGCTCTTGCCTCTTTGCCTTTCGTGCAATTGTGGTTGCTGTGTTTGTATTGCATTGTGTATATGTATGTTATATTCTCTGTATGTTTGACCCATTCCAGTAATTTGTGATTGTCTCGTCTTAGAGAGAAAGTTTGTGTTCCTAGTGAGAAAGTTTGTGTTCCTAGTGTGTTGAGCCTGTGAGTTTTGTTTTGTCTTTGTTTATGTTTATTATTTCAACCAATTGATTTGTTTGTGCTTGACCCATACCTGATATACGATTATGATTTTTGACTTGTTAGCCAGCCGATCTAATTATACACCTTTTGTCCAAAACATGGTGGCAAGGTATGTAGGGGGAGCGACACCAGTTATTTTGGAAACCTTTATTATATTGTTTTTGTATGAGGGAGTTAGGTAAGAAGAAATGTATTTTATTTTCGTTCATTTTTCAGTTTAGTAAGAGAGGTGTTTGTTAAAGATTGTTCTGTTTATTATTTTGGCCTTGTTCTCCCCTGAAGCCTAAAATCCTTGTCAACCCTTGAATAAATGATTGTGAATTATAACATCTCTGTATAAAGACATTCATTTACCTATTCTGTTGCGACTGACCCCTAGATGGTCGTAACAGAAATTGGGGGCTCGCCTTATAAAGCAAGATTGATAGCTCGTTTTGTGGGGACAGGCTTTGTGTATTCATTTGTCATAGGATTTGTGAGTTTATTTTGTGTAGTTTTGTTTTGGTTGGTGGTTTTCACTTTGAGGGTGAGGGAATTCGGAATGTCTTCGAAATTCGAGTTGGACGTATTTGCAATTCAACCTTCTGTTGAACAATTGGATAATTGCCATAAGGATGATTTTATTTTCGATTGCTGACCTGTATCAGATTAAAGTTTCCAGGGGTGCAGTGAAACGTGAACTCAAGCAGGTGATTTTTAATCATTTGGTTGAAAATGGGGTTTTGTCGGAGAGGAGTGAAGCGGGTGTTACAGATGAGGTGCATATTCCCATGGGTGAGGGGGCTGAGTCTCCCAGACCCTTGGGGATGGCCGGCATGGATCCCGTTGATTTCCCTTCTCCAACTGATCCTCGGTTGGCGATCAGATTAAAGGCGATCAACTCTTTAACAAAAGCTGATTCTTTTCCACTTCCCCGCATGGAAGATTGTGCCGATCGAGTAGGGAATGCAAAGTTTGTGACCAAATTAGATCTGCTAAAGGGATATTGGCAGGTACCCCTGACTGACCGTGCATCAGAAATATCTGCTTTTGCCATTCCTGATGTATTTATGCAATATCGTGTTATGGCTTTTTGGACTTCATAATGCTGGAGCGACCTTTCAGAGATTAATGTCCATTGTACTATCTAACGTGTCCAGTTGCGAAGCTTATTTAGATGACGTGGTATGTTACAATGATTCATGGGAGGATCATTTTAAAACTTTGGACGAGGTTTTCAAACGTTTGAGAGATGCAAATTTGACATTGAATTTAGCAAAATGTGAGTTTGGTTGTGCATTAGTCACGTATTTGGGGAAAAGAGGTGGGAAGCGGTGAAGTCCGTCCACTTAATTCAAAAATACAAGCCATTCTTGATTTTCCTGTTCCAACCACCAAGAAGGAACTTTGACGTTTCCTTGGCATGATTGGTTACTATAGATGTTTTTGTAGAAATTTCTCAGTGGTAGCCAGTCCCGTTACTAGAATTTTGAGTAAAGCAGTTTCATTTAAGTGGTCTTCAGAATGTCAATCTGCCTATGAAGCTTTGAAAACTTTACTTTGTAGTGCCCCTGTACTTGCAGCTCCTTCTTTTGAAAAACCGTTCCTACTTGAAGTTGATGCTAGTGGTTCTGGTGTAGGTGCTGTTCTACATCAGACTGCTGCAGATGGTTTGAATCACCCAGTTAGTTTCTTTTCAAAAAAATTTCACAAACACCAAGTTAACTACAGTACAATAGAGAAAGAGGCTCTCACTTTAATTCTCGCATTACAACATTTTGAGATGTCAGTTCCAGCACGCAATCCGTTACTGTATATACCGACCACAATCCTCTTGTGTTTTTGCAGCGGATGTCAAATGCGAATCATCGCCTTATGCGTTGGGTCTCTAATCTGTCAGTTACAATCTAGTGATCTGTCATAAGAAAGGTATTGACAATGTAATTGCTGACACCCTATCCTGCATTCATCAGTAAAACAAGGATGTTTTATTTTAAGTGTGGGGGTGTTATGACATCCAGTCTTTTGTTTTATTTCTGTGCTGCCCTCTGGTGTTTCTTGTACCTGTCATGTGTTTCAGGAAGGCGGTTCCAGAATTAATAGGAGAAAGGCTCCAATTGGTTATAATCTCCACCTGTTCCACATAAAAGGACTGCCTGGATCCCTGATTGGACGCTGCTTTTGCTTTTGCTCTTTGCTCTTGCCTCTTTGCTCTTTGCCTTTCGTGCAATTGTGGTTGCTGTGCTTGTATTGCATTGTGTATATGTATGTTATATTCTATGTATGTTTGACCCATTCCAGTAATTTGTGATTGTCTCGTCTTAGAGAAAGTTTGTGTTCCTAGTGTGTTGAGCCTGTGAGTTTTGTTTTGTCTTGGTTTATGTTTATTATTTCAACCAATTGATTTGTTTGTGCTTGACCCATACCTGATATACGACTATGATTTTTGACTTGTTAGCCAGCCGATCTAATTATACACCTTTGTTCAAAACATGGTGGCAAGGTATGTAGGGGGAGCAACGCCAGTTATTTTGGAAACCTTTTATTATATTGTTTTTGTATGAGGGAGTTGGGTAAGAAGAAATGTATTTTATTTTCTTTCATTTTTCGGTTTAGTAAGAGAGGTGTTTGTTAAAGATTGTTCTGTTTATTATTTTGGCCTTGTCCTCCCCTGAAGCCTAAAATCCTTGTCAACCCTTGAATAAATGATTGTGAATTATAACATCTCTATATAAAGACATTCATTTACCCATTCTGACCCCTAGACAGTCGTAACACCAATCAACCTACCATGCATGTCTTTGGACCGGGGAGGAAACCGGAGTACCCGGAGGAAACCCCTGAGGCACAGGGAGAATGTGCAAACTCCACACACACAAGGCGGAGGCGGGAATCGATCCCCCAACCCTGGAGGTGTGAGGCGAATGTGCTAACCACTAAGCCACCATGCCCCCCTCAAGAATCCCTAAAAGCAATTTATGACATGCTATGGCAACATTTTGTCAGGGTAACTTATTCATGAATGCCTATGGCCTTTATAGCACAGTTCCAGTGTTTGGTGAGACCCTTGTGGAGTATTGGGTTTGATTGATTATGGCTGGTGACATAATGGAAAAGGGTTTGAAGAGACTAGGATGGCATATATAGGAATCCGTGCAAAGAGGCATTGATGAAGTTTGTTTAATACTGCCCATATCCCGTCCTTTCTGTGATTCTCAAGTTTAAAGCAGCAGATAAATGGACCTGAAGTGAAATTCAAGAGCACATTGATCACTACAAAATTGAAATAAAGGAACAGGAGCTGGACAAATTAAAATGCCCCAAACCAGTTGCAGTTCATATTCAGGGTCCTATTGCCGATGAACGTGTGTCACACGTCACATAGTTGAGTCACCTACACAGGCTTAACCAATGTGACAACCAGACCCCTTTGTAATGATCACTGCATGAAGATGTTAACTGATTTTTTGATAGTGCATTGTCACACAACCACCAGATGGGAAAACCCTCAACAGCGATGATATTGAACAGCACTATACAAAATGTGCAGCATCATGGGTCGGTGCTAAAGGTGCAAATACACAGAGAGAGGGTCCATGAAAGTTTCATGAACTGTTTTACTGTACACCCCTTTAACCATGAGCACGTAACATTATCACACCATTGTGGGGTGACAGATGGATTCTCCCTGTCTTGCTGTGGATGATTTTACAGTCCAAGGTGCCAATAAACTTGAAAAACCCAACAGGAGAGACAGTATGATAATGCTAAGCCAACTGATCTTGTCTCCCTGTCTAGCTGTAGAGGATTTTACAGTCCAAAGTGCCAATCAACTTTAAAAAACCAACAGGAAAGACAGTATGAAATTGCTAAGCCAACAGATTTTAAACAGAGAATATTAGCCAAATGGGGAAGAAGAATTTGGTTAACCGGCTTGAAATGTACCATGATATCTTCTCTAAACATGGATTAGACTGTGGTGAGGCAGAAGGTTTTGCACACTGCATACAGCTCACTGATGAGAGACCATTTCACCTCCCATACCACCAGTCCATTACCAATAACTATGGCAGGTCAGTCAGATTGCCTGGACAAAATAAGTGGAAAAACTTACTTCAGCACAATGGATCTGACCACAGGGCTTTATAATATTTCAATGGCAGAGAAAGACAAGAAATAAACAGCATTCACAACCGTGATGAGGCTTTATGAGTACGACATTTTTAACAACCCACCCTCATTCCTGAGAATGATGCCCAGCATATTTGGAGATCTGAATTTGCTTGATCTGAGCCTTGATGATTTGATTCAACTAAAGAGGATGCCCTAGATATGTTAGAAACCGTGTTCCAGCGGCTGCAGCTTTTAATAACCTCAAACTCAGTCCAAAGTAGTGCCACCTGATGCGATCCTCAGTCAAATTTCTGGGCCACATTATAGATGGTAATGGAGTAGCTACAGCCCAAGCTAAAACTGAGGTAATCTCTAAAATATCAAAGGCTGACCTGATGGAAAATGATGATTGTTCACCATAAGTAAAGAGAATTCGAACATTCCTTGGGTGGGTATTTTATTACCAACACTTACCACACTCCTATTCCATAGATAAGCCACTGTTTGCTTTCATTGCTTAAAAAAAGAGACAGGGGAAGGCCAAAATGAATTCCAATTCTGGTTTATACAGGTAACTCAGAAACTCTGATTGAGTGATGATGTTGGACTATGGTGTTGCAATGTCTCAGTTTCACCCGCTCCAACATTAATGTGATTGTGTAGCTGTTAAGGCTATTGTTGATGCTCAAAACCAGTGGGATGTGGTCACAGAGACAAGGGCTGTGGAGTCTGTCCAAGATCTGTTGCTGCCAGGGCAAGATTCACTCAAAATGCTCACGTTATAAAAACTCCAGTGCAGCCAAGTACTCTAACCATTTCAAAAATCATGACATTTGTGATCAGAAAGAGGCAGCCTTCCAGGTGTGAGAGAGCAGGATTTAATGAAAGAGCTATGAGGTGACTCTCTGGATTCTTGAGGATAGGACAAGTGCCTGGACTTTAGATGGCCGAGCAGATATTGAAATCCATGTGATGCTGGGCCACTTGGATGTACCGGATGTGGACTATAAGGAGCAGGTTGAAGGTAACCCGAAACAGTGGTTTCAAAAGAAGACAGCTCTGGCAGTGCTTCAGAAAGTTTACATGTGGAATGTAATTCAGATTTTGTTCTGAATTACTGTAATACTGTAATTCTGTTTTATGGTTAGAAATGGAGAAGGGAAGGTGTTGTTATTTATTTACTTTGCACTGTATGGAAGACGCCTTTTGCTGCAGCAAAATAAAATTCTTTCTTTGCTTTTACTACCACCTCTGAGTCTGAGTGTATTTTATACATCTAGATCAAAACTGCCACAACAACATATACAAGTGTTTTTCACTCAAGCACCTTTTAATACACAAGTACATTTGTGCATAATATACACAGGCAAGAACACACATACACACTAAATGCTAAAATGTGTGAAAGAGTTCCTCACAACCTCATCCCAAATCCAATTAAAATCATCATAATCACCTCTTCTGCTGTTGATATGGTTTTGTTTGTTTCTTTTATTAATGTCAGGGGCAATTTCAAGTATTTCAGTGCAACCACTGAATAAACTACAACTTGTTTGTATGTGTTGACAACCACACATTCAGTTTTATAGGTTCTGCCTAGCAACAAGACAACTAATGTTTTATGCCCTCTATCCAGTATGTGAAGTTATGTAGCTATAAAGTTATTTTGTGTGATTTTTAAAAGTGAAAGATATCTATTTAAATCCCTGTGGTACGTTTCTATAATGAAAGACAACACAGAAATAATTACAATATTTCCCGGTCAAACTTTTCAGAGTAGCTAGCAAGTAATGATATTTCATTGGTGGTTTTGTGATTTTATGATAACTGAGATATCAAATGATTCTGTATTTGATTCGTAATACGGAAACATGTTAGTTAATACACTTAATCATAGTGTAATCGTGTATTTCATGGCACCAAATTCTGAGGTCAGTTAATTTCTTTAATAACCTTGCCAACATCGCCATTAATTAACGATAATTTTAGGTATTTACCTGTGAGGTAATCCAGGTTTACCTGTGAGGTATACCACATGAAGTCGACTAATCGTTTTTCTGTGCGAGATACAACATGGAGGCTACTGCTTAATGTTACACCATGTGGATTGTTTTTTCCCGGGGAAATTTTGCATTAATTAACAATATTTTCATGATAATATTCTCAAAGTATGATTGAGAAATCGACTGGCTTCAAATTTTGACTTGTACAGCGCATTTGTAAAGTATTAATTATAGGCTAATGTGTGTTATAAGAACGTTGCTACTTTAGCTGAGACGAATTAGGCTAGTGATGTTTCACTGTGGTTAAGCCACTGCTAATATATATGAAATGGTAATATAATTGTGTCAGTATGAACATTTTAATCCATTATAAAATAAAAAAATACAGAATTTTAAATATTAGTTGATAAAACTCACTCAGATTACTTCATAATGACCTACTCTATACTCACAATAAAGATTAACCAATTTCACTACAGTTCCTATTCAAACTCACCATATCTTGCAATATAATTGTGCCAGGAGGAACTATTTTAATACATTATAAAATGTTTCTTTCAAAATTTTAGTTAATAAAACCATTTCACATCACTTCACAATGACCTACTCTATGTTCACAAAAAAATTCATTCAAATTCAATATATCTGTCCATTTATTTCAACCAGAAGCGGAATTTGATCCATTATAAAATGAACATTTTGAGATGTTAGTCAAACCAATGCCCTCCTCTATGCTCATAAAAAACATCAAACAATTTTACTGTGGGATTTTGTAGTAATGGCTCTTCAAATTCACTGTCTATGATTCAATATAATTTACATTTTGATTTATTTCTAAATTTGATTGATTTTTGAATGGACAGTTTAAATTGTTATTTGATCAAGACAGATTATTTCATAATGGCCTATTCTGTGGTCACCATAATGATCAAGCAATTTCACAGTGGAAATGGATTCAAATGTACCTCTAAGCGCAATTATATTGCCAGATATGGTGACTTTGAGGAGGAACTGTTTAAAAATTCCACAGTAAAATTGCTAGACCTTTATCTTGCTGTTATGAGAGCCATGAGGGCTCCCTCTGCTGGCCTGCAGAGGATTTGCTGCACGTTATCATCAGGACTCTAATTCCCACTATCCATTGCACCACCAACTCAGTACACCTGTTTCCTGTTTGTAATCACCTGGTCTATTTAAGCTCACTCAGAACTCTCTTACGACCCGAAGTATTGTTAGCCTGTCTGCATACCGAGCGTATTTCTCTGTTCTGTTTATTGCCTCGTTTTCGACCCTGCCTGTTTTTCGTGTTTGTGATTGTTTGCTACCTGCCCTGACCTATGCCTGGATTATTGACTACTGCTTTTGGATTTCCTTTGTTTTTGACCCTTGCCTGTTTTTGGATTTTACAAATAAACCTGCATTTGGATCTAACCGGTTTCACGCTTATGACAGAATACTTTGCCCGACAAGATCCAGCGGTTTATTTCATCCACCCTGGTTTCATCACTGCATCAGCCATAAACCAACAACCAAATCCAGCATTCCCAGTAAGTCCCGTTTTCGACCACTCATCTAGGATTCAGCAGTGATATTTCCCCGTTTCGATTGGTGTGTTCCTGTACCCCGACATGTACCGATACAGCGGCATACAAATCCAAGTGTTGCCCCCCTCCTCTGAGGAAGAATGGTGGGACAGGTTGGATGACTTGATGTCCCTCCGCCAAAAAGGACGAGCGAGTTGTTTTGCCCAATTATTCTGGACATGTGCGGCTGGTTTGAACCTCAGCGACGAAGAATTAAAGTTGTACTTAAATGACTGTCTGGATGAACCTTTGTCTCAAGCAGAGACACAAAGCTTACAAATTTTGGACTTTTGGGGGTTTGTGAGTAATTTAGAAAGCCGAAGCCGATGGAACTTATGGGAAACCCTGGATGGAAAAACCATTGACAGCATGGCCGTCACTAGGCCGGTCTCTGCTCCTAAAACAGCAGCTGTCACGCCTGCCCCTACTCCCAAAATGGCCGCCAACATGCCTGTCTCAGATCATAAAATAGCCGCTCCTATGCCTGAACCCTTGTCTAGGAGGGCTATCAGAAGAAAACGCTTCGCAAGCAAGACTGCCGTCTTACCTGCACCTGTTTTCAAGAGGGCTACTACTGTATCTGCACCAGCGGTTGAAAGAGCCACTGTCCTGACAACACCTGTCCCTCAGAGGGCCGTTACCATCCCCGTACCTGTTGTCAAGATTCTGCTGCCATTCCTGCATCCCAACCATTTCCCAAAATGGCTGCCTCACCTATCTCTCCTGCTCCTGCAAAGCCACAACTACTAGTGTCTAGTCTACTGGATCCCCAGATAACGTCTGCACGAGTGACTAAGAGTCGAAATCTAGTTTTGTCAAGTTCAGTGATCCCCAGGGCCACCGATGTATGTTCTCTCAGTCCCATGCCTCCTGTACTTGCACCGCGGCATGCTTGCTGCCCTTCTGTTTCACTGGGCAGTTCCCAAATCCGCGACTCTGACTCATCTTCCACCAGACCCCCCGACCCGTATGAATCACCCGACCCTGCTGAGGCACCCGACCCTGCTGAGGCACCCGACCCTGCTGAGGCACCCGACCCTGCTGAGGCACCTGACCCTGCTGAGGCAATAAACAGAACAGAGAAATACGATCGGTATGCAGACAGGCTAACAATGCTTCACGTCATAAGAGAGTTCTGAGTGAGCTTAAATAGACCAGGTGATTACAAACAGGAAACAGGTGTACTGAGTTGGTGGTGCAATGGATAGTGGGAATTAGAGTCCTGATGATAACGTGCAGCAAATCCTCTGCAGGCCAGCAGAGGGAGCCCTCATGGCTCTCATAACACTTCCTCATAGAGTAGATTATGCTGAAGTGACATAAGATGATTTTACCAACTAACATATTGAAATTTTAATTTTATAATGAATTAAAAATAATGCCTCCAGGTGCCAGATGTGGTGATTTTGAAGAGGAATTATTAAGAAATTCCACAGTAAATCTGATCTTTATTGTGAGATAATATATATTGAGAGGTCATGCTGAAATTATATAAATGAGTTTCATGAGCTAACATTTTAAAATTTTCATTTTATGATGGATTAAATGATTAAAATGTGTCCACATACGTGATAAGATAGGAGTTATTAAAAGATTCCACGGTAGAATTGGCTGATATTTCTTGTGAGCACAGAGTAAGTCATTATGAAATGATATGAGATGGTTTTATTAACTAATTTGAAACCTTTTAAATTTATTATGGATTAAATGTGCCCTGTGGCCCATTAAAAATGGATTAAATTTTGCCTACGGGCACAAATATATTGCCAAATATTGTAAATTTGAATAGCAATTATTAAAAAAATTCCACAGTAAAATTGGTTGAACTTAATTTTTTCTATACATTAGGTCATACACAAATGATCTGAAATGGTTTATCAACTAACAATTAGGATTTGTTGCAAACTTTTTCCAGAGAAGACCAGGAGACTTGGATATCCTTGTGCAGTAGTCTTTATTGTAGATACACGATGAAACGAGTCTGCAAGTCTGCAAGTGTACTGGCACGGGCGCTGCAGTCATCAAGTCTGACTTAATGTTGTAATACATTGTAAATATACACATTTTAGGGGCGGTCCCATCAGATAGAGACAAAACACTCAGGTGACAAAGCATGAAAGGATGTAACAGCTAGGATGTAAGCACCTAGCACCTTTTTGCACTCTTCAGTAGACCACACTTTGTCTGGATGAATGCCATATTTCTTTGCCAAATTTTGTTTGACTGAATCTGTCACTATAGCATTCATTTGCTCTGCCAACATTGATTTGAACTCTCCACTAGTCCACAAAGGGGTAGCTAATCCACCTTTTTCAGTAATGGGGATCAGTGTTGCATTCTTTTTAAACATTTTGATTGCTATGGGATCTACTGTTAGTTTCTCTAAAGTAGGGAATATCCCATAACTGTTTCTAATTTCTAGAGGATAACACACAATTCTTCCCTGATGTACAGGGGATAAACCAAAACTCTTCCCCGATAAACAGAGGGTGACTCAAATTTCTTCCCTGATGAACAGAGGATACACCAAAATTCTTCCCTGATCAACAGAGGATAACTCAAATTTCTTCCCTGGTAAACAGAGGATAAACCATTCTTCCCTGATCAACAGAGGATAAACCACAAAATCTTCCCTGGTAAACAGAGGATAAACCAAAATTCTTCCCTGATCAACAGAGGATATTCTTCCCTGCCTGAACAGAGGATAACCCAATATTCATCCCTGCCTAAACAGAGGATAGCATAAAATTCGTCCCTGCCTAAACAGAGGATAAACCAAACTTGTAGTTAACCCAACCCTGCAGCTGTTTGTTAACTCTTCCCTGACAAAGCAGAGGATAACCACATGTATACTGGTCTGTAGGTTCTTTGGATAGAGTGACACTCACCAAATCAAAGTTGAGTTGGAAAAAATCTGAAGATTCTGGAGTTTTGAAGACGTTTTGAAGACGTTTAGTGAGATGAGAAGCTCTATCCGGGTCACAGCACCATCTGTTGTAAACTTTTTCCAGAGAAGACCAGGAGACTTGGATATCCTTGTGCAGTAGTCTTTATTGTAGATACACGATGAAATGAGTCTGCAAGTCAGAGTGTACTGGCACAGGCGCTGCAGTCTTCAAGTCTGACTTAATGTTGTAATACATTGGAAATATACACATTTTAGGGGCAGTCCCATCAGATAGAGACAAAACACTCAGGTGACAATCAAAGCATGAAAGGATGTAACAGCCCCCACACCAGATCCTGGAATTTCACCCTTAATCCCATTAACATAACAGTCTTTCTCAGACCTTGAATCAAATGGCCACCTTAAACAATGGGACAAATGGCACAAAGAGACAGATGATATCCTGAGTTACCTTGCCCCTTTCCTTTCATATTAATGAGATACAGGAACCACAAGTCTAATGTAAAGTTTGAATTTAACTAGCATTGTAACTTGATTTGGCTTCTACATGATCCACAAAATATGCTAGAACTAAAAGGGAATAAAACAATGAGTTAAAATTATTTTCCCACAGATTGCATATTTTATAATGGATTTTAAAAATCCATTTTAATTTTTCTAAATATATATACGTGCGGCTAATTTAACCATGCTTTTAGAAAGAGCGGCTTGCTTAGTCCAAGTAATGATGGACAAAATGCAGAACCTCTCACAGGCAATGTGTCTTCTCTTTGGTCTGATTTATGCATTACACCTAAATTACCCCAAATCACTCGACAACACATTTGATTTCATCCAGCTTATCTAATTAACTTTCATTAACTAATGTTAATGGGACAGAATGCTCTCAAGCCTAGAGTGCAGTCTCTGGCTTTTTTAAGAAATGTGACTGTGAGACTTTAACACCACCATTTGTTTTGGGCATTTTTCCCCTCGATTAACATTATCCATTTATGAAGTTAATTTGAGATGTTGTTACACCTCTGTAGTGTGGTTGTGACCCATTAATTTTCCATTACACTATAGTCTGTACTGTACTAATCTAACATGTTGGCCAAAGACACTGATCTTGTTCAGTATGTTTTATTTTCATTACATTAAGAATTGTGAGATGTAAAATATGTAATTATTAACTGCACAGAGTTGTACAGTTGATTTAGTGCACTGTTTAATGTTAGACATTATTACTGTTGTTAAACCACCTTTACAGTGTGTTTGTGACCCAGTAATATTTCCATTAAAGTATAGTTTGTACTGTAATATTGTGAAACTTTGGTGAAAGACACTATATATGTTTAGTATATTTGAGTACAGTTTGCTAAATGTTGAGTATAGTATGCTATGTTTGCACAAGGCATAAACACTCAAATGTTACAGTGTGGCTGTGACCCATTTTCATTATGGTATAATGTTTACTGTATTTTGATTAATATTGTGACATTTTGTCAATAAACACTCAAAGATTAAATATGCTTTTCTTTGTTTTATTTCAGTTCGGTGTGCACAGACTTTGCAGTCAAAAATTAGAACTTCAGTAAACAGTTTCAGATGAATTTCTATTAAATAGTTAACTTAGATATACAGGTCTCAATAAATTAGAATGGTGTGGATTTATTTCAATAATTCAACTCAAGCTTAACTTCAATCAACTTGGGCTATGAGCTTCTCCACCCTTCATGACACGCCTGTGTGTGGTGGCTCTTGATGCCTTGACCCCAGCCTCAGTCCTTTCCTTGTGAAGTTCACCCAAATTCTTCAATCGATTTTGCTTGACAAGCCTCTCAATGCTGCGGTTCTCTCGGTTGGTTGTGCATCTTTTTCTTCCACACTTTTTCCTTCCACTCAACTTTCTGTTAACATGCTTGGATACAGCACTCTGTGAACAGCCAGCTTCTTTGGCAACGAATGTACAGTATGTGGCTTACCCTCCTTGTGAAGGGCATCAATGATTGTCTTCTGGACAACTGTCAGATCAGCAGTTTTCCCAATGATTGGTTATCCTTGTGAACCAAATTGAGAGACCATTTTGATGGCTCAGGAAACCTTTGCAGGTGATTTGAGTTGATTAGCTGATTGGCATGTCACCATATACAAAATCATCACAATTAAAAGAACCAAAGATTTAAACTACTTCAGTCTGTGTGTACTGAATTTATATAATACATGAGTTTCACTATTTGAATTGAATTACTGAAATAAATGAACTTTTATATGACATTCTAATTTATTGACATGCACCTGTATAAGTAGACTTTAAATTAATGGCAAGTTAAGTGAACATAATCGTTTAAGTACATTGAATAAGCAGCAAGTTTGGTGAACTGAACAATTCATTTATTCTACATAATCGGTAAGTTAAATAAACTTAAATATGCAAGTTTTAGGAGATTCTATTACTCAGTTTACATTTACAGCATTTAGCATATGCCCTTATCCAGAGCAACTTACATTTTTATACAACTGAGGGTTAAGGGCCTTGCTCAGGGGCCCAGCAGTGGGAACCTGGTGGACGTAGGAATCAAACTCACAACCTTCCGGTTGGTAGCCCAACACCTTAAACACTAGGCTACAACATCCCTAGTTGAATTGAGGGAACAAGTTTACTCAATCAATTTAGTTCAATCAACTTATTAGGGTTTTCTGTGTGTCACAGCTGCCTTGAAGTCCCTGAAGCGCCACGGATGTGCTTCTGAGCTTTTGGTGACTTTGAAAATCCCCTGAGTACAACGGAGCCTGGCCCAATGGTCTGGATACTTGCACCATTTCGATACTGTGACTGCAAAAGGATTTCAGTTGATAGCACACCTTCTTCCCTCCTGTGTGGTAGATGAAATAATTTTATGCTTTCCTTCTTTGAAGATCTGGCTCTGACACCCTGGCTTGGAACTGGTCTCTGTGATCGGGGGTCTGAAATCCAGAGGAAACACTGAAATTCATGCCTGTGACTTTTTACATTACAACATTTAAATAATAGCATTTTCTCCTCTTGTTGGCAACCCTAAACATTATTTAATTAGCTGCAATCAAATTGTGATCCTTGAAAATATATTCTAAAATTGCTTCCAGTGTCCAGGAAATTTCCATTTCCCTTTGTCCATGTCCTGCAGACATTAGGGTTACATTATACAGTAAGCAATAGTTTGGTATAAAATATCTTACATTGCATGTGATATTGGCAGAGCTAATTTTAATCAACCCATAGTCAGTGCTTTGACTGTCTTTATAAATGATATTTAAATTAAAAAATATATTATTATTACCTATTTGAGGAATTTCAACTTTCTCTGTTGTTCTTGGTAAAGCTGGACTTCTTGAAGCTTGACTGTCTGGTCTTCTTCTGTGCTGTGATGATAATGGAGGAAAGCGGACTTCCTTCGTTGATCTTTGTGGTTTTCCCACACTTTCTTTAGAGGAATCCTTTGCCGCACTCTGAGGTGGCTGTCTGCTTGGCAGCAAATGGCATGGTTTCATGGGTGAAACCCTGTCTGGAGATGTTGAAGTTCTGCTTGTACGTCGAGACAGTCGCCATTCTTTCTTATGCACATGCACTACAAGGTCCATGGGAGACCCCAATGTTGAAGTACCTGCACACAGAGAAGACAATATCGCTTACAAAACTTACTCAAATACTGGGTGTTTGGAACATCTGTGTTTGCCCACTTGAATACAATATTGCTTAACAGCTTTCACTTACTTGGATAAGCTGGTGATGATGATGATGATGATGATGATGATGATGATGATGATGATGGTGATGCTGCTGCTGCTGCTGACGACAGTCTCTCTGAAGACAAAGATGCTCTGGTTTGCTTTGTAATATCCTCAGAAGACACTTTGTGAGGTAGTACTTCAGACTGGAATTTTTCACTGCCATCTGGGCTTCTTGCTGCTAGTTCTCTCTTAACTGGTGAAAGATGACAAAGTTGTATAGGTTCATATAACCTTTATGTTCAAACTACTAATAAAATAACAACGAATCATAGAATTAATGGTTTATTTACAGAGGTCCTAGATTTGTCTGTCTGTCACACAAGAGGATTTAAATAGTGTGTTAAATATATATGTAAAGTGTGTTGGGTTCAGATCTGGCAGGAAATTTGCCCGTGAGAGATTCAATCCCTTAGTATGACATTTTAGTACTCAAACCAATTACTTCCTCTAAAACCCAAATCTTTTCATGCACCATGATTCTAAAAATATTTTATCCAAAAACCCTGAGCTTTTTTCCTGAGCTTTTTTCCTGAGTTTTTTTTCCTTGCCTAGTTTCTTGACCTGTCAGCCTCTAAGTTTATATTTTGTGTACAGAGCTCTGCCTGTGACCTTAACTTAAGGGTAATCCAAATTACCCTTTGGATATTATTGTTCAGTGCTTGAGTTGTGTATGACTTGGAATTGCTTTTTGACTAAGGTCTGACACCCTATTTTTGATTCACTTTCCTATAAGAGATTGTCCCCTTCTATAGACCCTGATAATTGTATTTGTGTTTTTCTGCCTGGGCATATGTTCCGCTGAAATCATAGAAAGGATATAAACATAACCATGCTGGAGATTTTTGCTACTGGTATGTAAGTTAAGTACAAGTAGAAGATTACAATTTAACCCTTAAGATGATCATTCACTAGCAGAGTAATTATACTAATGTTAGTGTTGATGGTATGTTTTGAAATTTGACATCAAAAAGTATTTAAAACTGCTGATTGATTAAAAAAAGCGTAAGCTTCTTAATTAATTAAAAAAAATACACTTTAGACCACACATAGTTCAGGTGTACATATAGTTCTAAATAGTAGGAGCACAATTGATGCATAACACACCTAATATGGATTGATCTACATTAATACATGTGTAGCACCTTACATTAGCAGTAATGAAACATTTAGGATTTTTCAAACTCAAAGAAAGTCATTAGAGATTATTTCGCCAGTCTTTCTTTGGAATTTACCTTTGTCCAGTGAAATGTCCTGATGTAGCTTGACATCTGGAACAAGCTCAGTTGTTGTGAGACTCACTTCACTAATGTGAGTACTGTCTGCACCATCTGATGTTTTTTTATCACTCAAGAGAGCACCTTCTGAAAAACAACAATTGAGCATTAGTACTGCATAGTGCATTTAACAAATCTGCATTTTACTGCATTTAACAAATCACTTGTTTTTTTATTAGTAATTGATAGCATTTTGTCTAAATTTCGATGTCAGATAAAATATCTTTTCATAGCTTAAATAAAAAGTCAATAAACATTACAGAGATTGTTTTTATGTATTTTCTTGCATTTACTAGTCCTTTTAACCAATCTTTGTATTTTCTAGCACTGATAATATTCTCCATCAACACGAATATACAGTAAGTTTTCATGTTGTGGACATTGCTATACTGTAAATTTTGCTGAATAAACTAAAGAAGATTCAATAAAGCTTCCTTTTGGTGAAATATAACTTTGTCCAATAGAGCTTCTTTCAGGAGCTTAGCAAGTTCAGGTGGTGTCTGACTGAGTTCGGTGAAGTAACTACTCTTAATAATACTTTGTGAGTCTGCTTCACACAGTATAGCATATTCTGCAAAGCACATTCAATATAAGTACTGTTTGTTACTGCATTGAAAAGGTTGCTTTATCGTGTCATAAAAGCAGTGTTGTAATGTAACGGAGTACAAATACTTCGTTACTGTGCTTAAGTAGAAATTTCACGTATCTGTACTTTACTTCGCTATTTTAAATTTATGTCAACTTTCACTTTTACTCTACTACATTTCCTAGATAAAATGTATCCTTTTACTCCGCTATATTTCCACTAAGCATCTTTGTTACTCGTTACTACAAAATAAAATCAGAAGAAATGTGTGCGACTGCAATAAGGGAGGTTTGGCGAATCACTGCTCCTAGATTGCATTACGCAGCTCCGCACGCACTATTTCAGCATAATGTTGCTAAAGGAGGCGGACGCACAACTGAACCCGCCATGGAAGCACCTACTGGAGGACCTCCCGTTATCATAGACCAGGGGTGTCCAACCAGTCAGAGATCAAGAGCCACATTTGTACCGTATTAGAGCCGCATTATACACTTGGGCACATATGAACGTCACCTTTTTTCCCCCTGCCATTTTGAGAGCAAACTTGACACAAATTGTTTACTCAAATGATCTTGCTCCTACTGGGAAACTTTGAGGTATTTTCTTCCCACTCACATGCGCATTTGACCGTATTGAACTCAAGCGAAGCGAACACGCAAAATAAAAAGACACAAATAAAAACTTCGATATGAACGTAAGAGCCTCATGAAACCGGGCAAAGAGCCAAGGGTTGGCCGCCCCTGTCGTAGACGACCACCCCGACAATAGTGGTGAACAGGGTGAACAGGTTGAAGATAACGTTATACACCCGTGGCCGTATTTGCAAGAAATGTTTCTGTACATTGGAATGAAAGATTCTTCCTACCGGATGAAGTGCCTCTTATGCCTACCGAAAATCACTGAAATTTTACTTTTTACTTTTACTTCAAATACTTAAGTACATTAAATATCAGAAAATTACTTTTGATACTTAAGTACAGTATATATCAGATACTTTAAGACTTTTACTTGAGTAATATTCTAAAAGGTAACTTTCACTTCTACCAAAGTCTTTTTTCTAGTACGATACTTGTACTTTTACTCAAGTATTGCTTTCTAATACTTTATACAACACTGCATAAAAGAGAACTTGGTAGTGAATCATCAAGCTTTCATTCTTCGTAAATACCTTCATCCAGTGAAGCTTCCTGTAGGACCTCAGTAAGATCAGGTGGTGTGAGATCGATTTCACTGAAGTGAGTACTGTCTTCACCATTTGATTTTTTATCACTCAATAGAGCATAATCTGTTAAACAACAATCAAGTATTAGTACTACATGTAACTGTTTTTCAATATTTTGCTGATGTCATGCTGATGTAATGTCATGAAGGTCACTACTATAAATGTAAGTCACAATAGAGAAGTTCATCCTAGTTGAACTTCTAGTGGTAATGTTACCTCTCTTGCTATGCGCTCTGATACATATTACCGTGCTGAAACTCAATTGGAAACTTTTTCTAACTGCTGTTGGTTCATATATTACCTCTTATTGTGCTACACGCTCTGATATGTATTACAGTGATACTCTGGCAAGGACTATGTCCGCACGCCGAGTGCCGTCTTAAATAGAGGCGTGCACAGGTGTTGCGAGTTGCGCTAATTGCAGCCACATGACTGAGTGCCTATAAAAAGGCATGCTGGTGGTGGCGAGTTTGCCTGAAAGGCACCTGCAAAGTTACAGTACCCCTGCCCCTTGGAATGGCCCCTGATGGTCCCAGGCTCCTTGCTCGGTCTCTTCGAAAAGTCCTAACCAGCTCTGGGTCCAGGATGTGTCTCGCAGGGACCCATGAACGTTCCTCCAGACAATAGCCCTCCCAATCAACTGGAATACTGGATGCCCCTCACACGTTGTTGGGAGTCCAGAATTCGCCAGACAGTAAAGGCCGGGCCTCTGTCGACGAGGCGGGGTGGGGCCTGGTTAACAGGGGGTGCAAGAGAGCTACAGAGGACCGGCTTCAGCCTAGAGACATGGAATGTAGGGTTGATCTTCATGGACTGGTGGAGCTGCAGCGGGTATGCCACGGGATTAATTTGCCCTAATGGAGTGTGGCACCAACTTCTTGGACTCAACGTGCAAGGGCAGATCTTAGATTGCCAGCCAGACCCTCTGACCTTGGCGGAATGTGGGTGCTGCACGTCTCTTGTGCCTGGCTGTGCGGGTGTTCCTCTGATCAGCCATCTGGAGGGTGGTCTTTGCCTTCTGCCAGATCCTGTGACACCAGGCCACCATTTGGTTTGCAGCCGGAACCCATGAATCCCCCTCCTGCTTGGCAAACATGTGGGAGGGGGGTAGCTGAACTGGCATTCAAAAGACGACATGCCCAGGGCAGAGTGCCAAAGGGAGTTGCTCCTCCAAGGCAGCTCTGGGTGCACTGAAAGCCCCAGACCGCGACTGACTGCATGGCCCAGTCTATTTGCGGATTATGCTGCCGCAACCTGGGAAAGCCCAAGATAAGGTGTAACTCAGGATCCCGAGTGACATATAATGACAGACACTCTGTATGCAGGGCCAATGCGCAAGGTGAGCCAATCTGTCTGCATGGTTATGGTCCCAGCAGCCAGTGGGCACCCATCCAGGGCATGAACTGGTAGGGGTTGTAGGACTGCCTTCAAACGAAGCTTCAAGCTGCGGGCCAAAACTTCATCAATAAAATTTCCGGCAAAAGACTAGTACTGTAAGGGGTCAAATCTTAGACCAGCCCAGGCCCCTTTACCTGGGGATCTGAGAATGGATTCGGGCCATTGCACTGATTTAGGCCAGTGGAACCTAGTTACATGGGTTCTGAGGAAGCCTCTTGAGGTTCAGAGTAATCAGAACGCATATAAGCTCATACGAGTTCACGCTGGGGCCTCCTACTCGCCTGTTGCTTGGTTTGGCGTGCACGAAGGCGATTATCAATGTGTATCAAACGTGTTTCTGGAACTGTAAAAGTGACTGGCTCCAAGCTGCTGGCCTAAGGATCATCACCCTAAGGTCTGTCTACAGCTGGGGCTCCTTGAGGCTGCAGTAAAGCCTAGATCTGCCCTAGCTGATCAGAAACTTGCTGAACTTTGGTTTAGGCCTGCTCATGCTTGCCCAGCACTGAGGCCTGCCCAGCCACAACCTGCCCTATCCGCTCCAGACTGTCTTGCTGACGGTCTGGTGCGTACATACTTGTATGGGGGGATTCTGGTTCCACTTGGGGGAGGGGGTACTGGGTCCGGCCTGTTATGCACTCGAGTAGTGAATGGTGAATCTGACAGGCATCCGGTGCAGATAGAGAAAGCATGAGGCTGGATAGGGCGTGATGACAGGATAGGCTTAAATCGGTGCAAGTATAAATAAGGGGAAGTGCAGGGGGTTAGCTTGTGACTGAAAATATATTTCTTTATATATATGTTTGTGATCAAATAATAATGAGGGAAGATAAAATGCGGGGGGCACGGTGGCTTAGTGGTTAGCACGTTCGCCTCACACCTCCAGGGTCAGGGTTCGATTCCCACCTCCACCTTGTGTGTGTGGAGTTTGCATGTTCTTTCCGTGCCTCGGGGGTTTCCTCCGGGTACTCCGGTTTCCTCCCCCGGTCCAAAGACATGCATGGTAGGTTGATTGGCATCTCTGGAAAAATTGTCCATAGTGTGTGATTGTGTGAGTGAATGAGAGTGTGTGTGTGCCCTGCGATGGGTTGGCACTCCATCCGTGACCCGAGGTAGTTCGGATAAGCGGTAGAAGATGAATGAATGAATGAATGAATGAATGAAGATAAAATGCTTGTGATGATGAGGAATGCACAAAGCAGGGTTTGAACCGCAGAAGCTCAACTCCCCAAACTGTGCAAATGAAACTACCTCTACACCAAGCAGTCATGGAAGCTACAGTCAAGGAAGAGCACAGAAGTGTTTACTCCTCACTCTACTGGCTATTACCTCTCAAAGCGACGTGCACTCCAATACAGGTTACCACCCTGAAACTCAAACAAACTCCTAGTCGAACTCCTAGGGGTAATGTTACTCCTATTGGTTCATATATTACCTCTCAGAGCGCTACACGTATTACTGCTCTACTCTGGCAAAGACTATGTCTGCTCGGCTTCTTAAATATCAGCGTGCACAGGTGTCAAGAGTTTCGCTAATTGCAGCTATGTGACCGAGAGCCTATAAAAAGGCGTGACATTATATATAGTGTAATGATGGCTAAATAAACACCACTTAGAACAATAAAATCGTCTTGTGAAATTTACCTTTATACTGTGGAGCCTCTTGTAGGACCTTGGCAAATTCAGGTGGTGTCAGGCTGAGTTCAGTGAAGTGACTGCTTTTAACACTATCTGATGAGTCTCCTCCACTCCGTAGTACATGTTCTGCAAAACAACAATTATTAGTACTACACTGCATATAACAGTTTAATGTATTAGACATTTTATTGATTATACAGCGTCTTGATGGTTAAATTGGTATTGAGCATAAAAATTACAAAGTGACGTGACATACGGCTAAGTATGGTGACCCATACTCAGAATTTGTGCTCTACATTTAACCCATCCAAAGTGCACATACAAAGCAGTGAACACACACACACCATGAACACACACACCGTGAACACACACCCAGAGCAGTGGGCAGCCATTTATGCTGCGGCGCCCAGGGAGCATTTGGGGGGTTCGGTGCCTTGCTCAAGAGCACCTCAGTCGTGGCCGGCCAGAGACTCGAACCCACAACCTTAGGGTTAGGAGTCAAATTCTCTAACCCTTAGGCCACGACTTCCCCAAAAGTAAGTCATTAGAGAATAGTTTTTTTTCTAATTACCTTCATCCAGTAAGAGCTCAGCAGTCTCAGGTTCTGTGAAACTGTCTGTACTGTCTCCAGCATCTGAGATTTTTTCATCACTCACTGTGGCAGCTTCTGAAAAACAACCATGAAATATTAAAACTTTATACAGGAGGTCACTTGTGTTTATTATTATTTGAAAGTGTTTTGTTTGTGAATATTGTCTATGTCTATGTTTTTCTTCTGTAAATCCTGCTATGGACTCTGATGATGTATTTTGTATTTTGCTGAATAAACACCTGTAGAGTCAAAAAAGCTGAATTTTAGTGAGATATACCTTTGTCCAGTGGAGCCTCATGGAGGAGCTCGACAGGTTCAGGCTGTGTCTGAATAAGTTCAGTGACAGGATAACTTTCAACACCTGGTGATTCTTTACTGCTCACAGGAACAGCTTCTGAAAAATAACCATTTAACATTAATAATCCACCTTACACCATTTACTTGATTACTTGTTTTATTAGTAATTGATGGTATGTTGTCTGTTAATATTGTCTATTCCACTTTTGAAAACAAATCCTCGTATGGACCCTGATTATGCATTTTGTATTTTGATTAATTAACACCACTAGATTTAATTAAACTTTATTTTTGTGGAAATGTACCTTTGCCTAGTGAAGCTTCCGGTAGTGTTTTGTCGGTCACTTTACAGAACATGAGAACACTGTCCTGTAGAGATGGTGACTTCACCAGAGACACAGATTTCATCTTGTCACAAATTTCACCATCACTCTTTGAATCTTTGGTCTTTCGAACCCATCTTTTTAAAGATTTTGGTAAGCTTCTCTTGGGTTGAGATGGTGGCCTGGGTAGATGTTCAGCTGAAATTATAGAGTATATAGACTTAAACATGCTGGGGATTCATGGTACAGGTATGTGTCTCAGGTAAGTCTGACCAGAAATTGACATACAAAATTATTTAAAACAGTTGACTGATAAAACATTTGTCAGGGAAAATAAAACTAGAGACATTTTTAACCTGTGAAGGAGAAAAAAAGGAAGTCAGTAGAAAGCATTTCACCAGGCTTTTGTTTCTTTGGCATTTACCTTCTTCCAGTGAAGCTTCCTGAAGGACCTCAACATCAGGAACAAGCTCAGGTGTTGTGAGACTCACATCACTGATGTGAATTCTGTCTGCAATAGCTGATGCTTCTTCATCACCCAACAGAACATCTTCTGAAAAACAACAATTGAGCATTTATTCTACATGCATTCACCAGGTGGCTAGATTTTTTTGTAATTTATGCCATTTTGTCTCTGATTTTTCATCGCTCACCAGAGCATTTTCTGTCAACCAACAATCAGGCATTAGTAATGTATGTTACTGCTTTAACAGTTCATCATGCTTTCTTTTTTGTTTTGGAATTTACCTTCTTCCTGTGAAGCTTCCTGAAGGACCTCAACATCAGGAACAAGCTCAGGTGTTGTGAGACTCATATCACTGATGTAAATTCTGTCTGCAATATCTGATGCTTCTTCATCACCCAACAGAGCATCTTCTGAAAAACAACAATTGAGCATTTGTTCTACATGCATTCACCAGGTGGCTAGATTCTTTTGTAATCTACGCCAACTTGACTATGATTTTTCATCGCTCACCAGAGCATTTTTTGCCAAACAACAGTAAAGCATTAGTAATGTATGTTACTGCTTTAACAGTTCATCATTCTTTCTTTTTTTGGAATTTACCTTCTTCCAGTAAAGCTTCCTGAAGGACCTCAACATCAGGAACAAGCTCAGGTGTTGTGAGACTCACTTCACTGACGTGAGTACTGTCTCCAATATCTGATGCTTTTTCATCACCCAACAGAGCATCTTCTGAAAAACAACAATTGAGCATTAGTTCTGCCTGAATTTAGCAGGTGGCTGGATTTATTTGTAATTGATGGCATTTTGTCTATGAATTCTATAAAATGTTCCTTTTCTGAAAAACAAAATATATTTTTTACATCATTAAATAAAAAGCCCATCAAAGTTAAATATTTTGATTGTATCTACCTTCTTACATTTCCTAGTTGTTTATCTAATATTCTTCATATTGTCTGATTTTGATCATGTATTCTGTTATCATGAATATAAATTGTGGTCTTTTATGTACCCTGATGATGAATAAAACCACTAGATTCAATAATGCTGTCCTTTTGTGAGAGTTACCTTTGTCCAGTGGAGTTTCCCTTAGGAGTTCAGCTTGTTCAGGTGATGTGACACTGACATCACTGAAGTCAGTTCTGTCTTTATCATCTGGTGATTTTTCATCGCTCAATAGAGCATATACTGCAAAACAACATTCAAGCATTAGTAATGCATGTTACTGCATTTAACAAGTTACTTTATTAGAGGTTTTGTTCATTATATAGTGTCATGAAGGTGAATTTGATAGTTAGCAGAGAAACTATAAAAGTAAGTCACTACAGAATTTTTGATCAGGCATTATGACTTTGTAATTACCTTCATCCAATGGAATTTCCTGTGGAAGCCCAGTAAGTTCAGGTATTGTGAGACTGACACCAATGAAGTCTGTACTGTCTTCTCCATCTGATGACTTTTCTTTGCTTACTGGGGCATCTTCTGGAAAACAACCATTAAACATTAAAACTGCATATTATACAGCATGTCTCTTTTTTATTAGCATATGATGGTATTTTTCTAATAAATATTATCTATTGTTACTCTTCTAAAAAGAAAGTTAAAATATTTCTATTTTATATTTTAACTTGTGAAGGAGAAATAAGGGAATTCAGTTCAGAACATTTCACCAGGCTTTTGTTTCTTTGAAATTTACCTTCTTCCAGTAAAGCTTCCTGAAGGACCTCAACATCAGGAATAAGCTCAGGTGTTGTGAGACTCACTTCACTGATGTGAGTACTGTATCCAATATCTGATGCTTCTTCATCACCTAACAGAGCATCTTCTGAAAAACAACAATTGAGCATTAGTTCTGCCTGAATATACTAGGTGGCTTTTATTTTTATTTATTTATTTATTTATTTATTTATTTTTAAACTAATTTATGGTATATTGTCTGTGAATATTTTTTTCTTCAGAAAAAAAATATTTTGATTTTATGTAACTTCTTAAAGTTGATTAGTTGTTTTTTATCTAATATTCATTGTATTCTCAGATATTGATGATGTATTCTGTGAATGTAAATTGTCTGCTCTTATGAGCCCTGATGATCGATGAGTTACTTGGTTTTATTAGTAATTGACCACATTTGGTCTAGAAATATTGTCTATTTTTACTTTTCTAAACTCAAATATGCATATGAACCTTGATTTTAGAATTTTGCTTAATAAATACCACTAGATTTAATTGAACATTATTTCTGTGGAAATGTACCTTTGTCCCCTGGAACTTCCTGTAGTGTTTTCTCTGTCACCTTACAGGACGTGAGAACACTGTCCTGTAGAGATGGTGACTTCACCAGAGACACAGATTTTATTTTGTCACAGATTTCACCATCACTCTTTGAACCTTTGGTCTTTCGAACCCATCTTTTTAAAGCTTTTGGTGAGCTTCTTTTGGGTTGAGATGGTGGCCTGGGTAGATGTTCAGCTGTAATTATAGGAGAAGATATAGGCTTAAACATTCTGGGGATTCATGGTACAGGTATGTGTTCTGAAAGTTACATTTTGACCTCTAACATGGTTATTCATTCATTCATTCATCTTCTACTGCTTATCCGAACTACCTCGGGTCACGGGGAGCCTGTGCCTATCTCAGGCGTCATCGGGCATCAAGGCAGGATACACCCTGGACGGAGTGCCAACCCATCACAGGGCACACACACACTCTCATTCACTCACGCAATCACACACTACGGACAATTTTCCAGAGATGCCAATCAACCTACCATGCATGTCTTTGGACCGGGGGAGGAAACCGGAGTACCCGGAGGAAACCCCCGAGGCACGGGGTGAACATGCAAACTCCACACACACATATATGGTGGCTATATTTCTTTTGTAATATATGAGATTTTTCTATGAATTCTCTCGAATTTTCCTTTTATGAAAGAAATTATCTTTCCTAGTTGTTTTTTATCTAATATTCTTTATATTGTCTGATTTTGATCATGTATTCTGTTATCATGAATATAAACTGCCATCTGTTATGTACCCTGGTAAGGTATAAAACCTTTTTGTGATAGTTACCTTTGTCCGGTGGAGTTTCTCTTAGGAGTTCAGCTTGTTCAGGTGGTATGACACTGACATCTCTGAAGTAAGTTCTGGCTTCATCCTCTGATGATTTTTCATCGCTCACCAGAGCATTATCTGCAAAACAACAATTAAGCATTAGTAATGCATGTTACTGCTTTAACAGTTTCCCCAGACCTATGTTTCCCTTTCGATACTCCACTCATACGGCGTATGGGGAAAAAGCTCCTTTTTTTCCTCACTACTGAAGCCTTTTTCAATAACGCAGTGCAACTGCACTGCCATTGGTTTAATCTGTAAACTTTTTTAAACCAATGACGGCGCTGCGTAGCTGCGCGAGCCTGTGGCGATGCAGCGTGCCAAAGCACGCTAAAAATGGGCGGGGCATATAGCTATATAAGCAGGCAAATCGCCAGAGGAAATCAGATCTTACTCCTTCAGCGACGACTTCACTTTAACGGCAGCGGCCATGCCGCGTCACAACTGTGGCACATGCAGAGTCCCTCTGCACGACAATGACGGCCATGAGGAGTGCGTTTCCTGCCTGGGTGCATTTCCTGCTGAAACTGCACTCACTGAGTCCTCATGCTGCTTCTGTGAGAGCATGAGTCTCGCCTCTCTGCGCTCGTGGATCGCTTTCTTTAATGAAAGTGACCCCGCCCCTCACGCCCCCCCGTCTTTTTCCTACCGCAAGCTGGCCAGGAAGCGACAGCGGGGAAGAGGGGCTCAGCGCCCGGGTTTGGGTGAGCTCACGCCGGCTCGGCGCCCGCGTGCCTCACCCTCTCCAACGAGAGAGCCGTCCTCCATCCTCTTCTCACGCCCAGAGCAGCGTCCCTCAGCTGAAGTGAGTGACCTCGTCTCATTTGGCGAATCGGAGGACGAGCCGCTTGACGACTCCATGTCACTCGCGGCTTCTGAAACGGAAGACTGTTCTGGTGATTCTAACCCCACTTGATTCTGACGCCCACTTGCCGTCGCTAGAGCCCATCGACGCCAAAGCTGGGATGGATGCCGAGCTTCTCCGCATCCTCTCCAGAGCTGTTGAAGATCTCCATCTGGAGTGGGGCCCCCCTGAGGAGCCGACGTGCAGCAGGCTGCGTTCTGCCCCGTTCTTCCCTGAGGTGCACGATGAGCTCACAAAGTCGTGGCGCGCCCCCTACTCGGCCCGCCTACGCACTTCCTCTGCAGCTCTCGGCGCAGTAGATGGCTCTCAGGAGAAGGGCTATGAGCAATTGCTGCCCCTGGACGAGGCCGTGGCTGCTCATCTCTGCCCCCCCGCGGCTGTGGGGTGGAAAAGCAAGAGAGCCCTTCCTTCAAAGCCAGGATTACATCTGCCATGGCTGGCAGAGCCTACACTTCTGCGGGCCAAGCCGCTTCAGCACTACACACCATGGCCATTCTACAGGTGTTCCAGGCAAAGCTTCTCCATTCCCTGGATGAGTCGAGCCCTAGTGAACCTGCTTTTCGCGACCTCCGCAGCGCCACAGATCTGGCCCTGCACGCCACAAAAACCACGGCCCAAGCCATTGGACGATCCATGGCCAACCTGGTTGTGCTAGAGCGCCACCTCTGGCTTAACCTCACTGGGATTAAGGAGAGCGACAAGGTGGCCTTTCTAGATGCCCAAGTCTCTCCATCCGGTCTCTTCGGGCTGGCCGTAGAAGGGTTTACGGAGCGCTTCACCGCAGCACAGAAGTCGTCCCAGGCTATGCGGCACTTCCTGCCCAAGCGCTCCACCTCTGCCCCGAGTCGCCCCCGGACTGCGCCGACTCAGCGCCAGAGCAAACCTGTCCTTCTGCCCCCCAGGTGGCGCCCCCTAAGGAGCACCACCCAGCTCGCCCCACTAAGCGTGCTAAACCGCCTGGACGTCAGGGCCCCCGGCAGAGGATTGTGCTGGACCCGACGCCCTCTAAATCCTCCTGATCGTTGGGGAAGGAAGAGGAAAGAGCAAAGTCCCACCACGGCTGGACCACCCCAGAAGCTCTCTCACCTGCCGGCTATGCGACCTGGGCCCACCGTTGTTGCGTCCACGCAAAGCGCTGTTGTTATGGCAAAAATAAAGATTTCACATTTTCTAAAATAGAGCAGTTTTCCTCTTCCACACTTGTCAGTGTTCAGGCCCCTAATCAGTGGCCTGCCATCCGACACTATCCAGCCCCTTGTCACGCGGGCTGAGGCCTGGCAGGCCATCCCCGGAGTGTCCAAGTGGGTGTTGGGGATAATAAAATACGGCTACTCACTGCAGTTCGCCCGGAGACCCCCGCGTTTTCGCGGGGTGATTCCCACTTTGGTAGAGCCGGATGACGCCCAGGTCCTCCGCACCGAAGTGCTGACGCTGTTGAGGAAGGGAGCCATAGAGATGGTTCCTCCCTCAGAAAGCGGGTCGGGGTTCTACAGCCGTTATTTCCTTGTCCCCAAGAAAGATGCCAGTCTCAGACCCATTTTAGACCTCAGACTCCTGAACCTCTCCCTCATGAAACGGAAGTTCAGGATGTTGACACTGAAGCAGATCCTCACGCAGATTTGCCCCGAGGACTGGTTCTTCTCGCTGGATCTGTAAGACACTTACTTTCACATCCAGATAGCCCCACATCACAGACGATTCTTGAGATTCGCGTTCGTGGCTTACCAATATGCAGTCCTTCCCTTTGGGCTGTCTCTAGCTCCACGCACTTTCACAAAGTGCATGAACGAGGCACTTTCCCCTCTGAGACAGATGGGAATCCGCATTCTGAACTATCTCGATGACTGGCTCATTCTAGCCCTGTCGCGAACCGAGCTAGACCACCACAGATCCGTGCTCCTGAGCCACTTAGAGTGCCTAGGACTCAGGGTCAATTTTGCCAAGAGCTCACTGCTCCCCAGCCAACATATTATGTTCCTGGGAGTGGTTTTCGACTCAGTCCGCATGAGGGCGGTCATATCATCAGAGCGCGCTCTGGTACTTCAGCAGCTCGCGGCCTTTGTCAGGAACAAAGCCTGTTTCCCTCTGAAGTTCTTTCAGAGGATGCTAGGGCTGATGGCTTCCGCCTCCCCAGTTTTACAGCTTGGCCTCCTACGAATGCGGCCCCTGCAATACTGGCTGAAACTCCGGGTCCCACCTCACGCTTGGCGGCACGGGCGCTTTCGCGTCAGAGTCAACCAGGCCTGTCTAGCAGCCCTGGAGCCTTGGATGAACTCTGTTTGGTTCAGCCGTGGAGTACCCCTACAGGCGGTTTCCAGAAGGACGGTGGTCTCAACAGATGCGTCCAACCTGGGTTGGGGCGCTCTGTGCGAGGGCAGACCAGCCTTCGGCTCGTGGTCGCACGAGGACAGCCATCTCCATATCAACTGCCTCGAGATGCTGGCGGTAGAACGATCCTGGAAGGGCGCCATGTCCTAGTCCAGTTGGACAGCATGACAGTGGTGTCCTACATAAATCACCAAGGTGGCTTTTCGTCCAGCCGCCTCTACATGCTGGCAAAGCGCCTCTTGGAATGGGCATTACCCAGGTTGCAATCGCTCAAGGCGACACATACCTGGCAAGTCGAATCTGGGAGCAGACATGCTTTCGCGGAGCAACGTCCCCTCGGATGAGTGGATGCTCCATCCCCAGACGGTTCTCAAAATCTGGGAGAATTTCTTGAAGGCAGAGGTCGACCTCTTCGCCTCAGAAAGCAACTCTCATTGCCCAACTTATTTTACAAAGGACACAGATGCGCTGGCGACCTCCTTCTTTATGCTTTTCCCCCGATCGCTCTGGTCCCTCAGGTCATCAGACGAGTCAGGGAAGACAGGCACAGAGTCCTCCTGGTGGCCCCACTCTGGAGGAGCCAAGTTTGGTCCTCGGAGCTATTCAGGCTTTCCATGAAAGCCCCATGGCCGATCCCCCTGAGGCAGGACCTCCTCTCTCAGGCGAACAGGACAATCTGGCACCCGCAGCCAGAACTCTGGGCTCTGCACGTATGGTCCCTCGATGGGAGCCTCTGAGCCTCCCCAAGGACGTGCTACATACCATTGCTCAGGCGAGGGCCCCGTCTACGAGACGCCTCTACGCCCAGAAATGGTCAGTCTTCATTGACTGGTGCTCCGCACGGAACGAAGACCCTGTTGAGTGTGACGTATCTCCGATACTGTCATTTCTCCAAGAGCGTCTGGACAAAGGTCTCACCCCTTCCACGCTCAAGGTGTACGTAGCAGCCATCACAGCATTTCATGCTCCTATTGCTGGCCAATCAGTGGGTCGAAACGGCCTCATTGTGCGTTTCCTGAGAGGTGCTAGGCGGTTGAAGCCCCCACGTCCTCTCACCGCTCCCACTTGGGACCTTCACATGGTCCTTGAAGCGCTCAAAGGACCTCCCTTTGAACTGCTGCGGTCAGCTGGCCTTCGGCCCCTAACGCTCAAAACCGCTCTGCTACTTGCTCTAGCATCGGTCAAGTGTGTTGGCGATTTGCAGGCCCTCTCGGTGAGCCCTGCATGCCTTGAGTTTGGGCCCAATGACTCAAAGGTCATTTTAAAACCCAGGCACGGCTACGTACCTAAAGTGCTCTCAACGCCATTTAGAGCGCAGGTAGTTTCTCTCTCGGCTCTGCCTCTGTTGCCAGGTGAGCAAGAGCTGAATTTACTCTGCCCAGTGAGGGCTTTGAGGGTATACACTGAGCGGTCACAGCCGTTCAGGCAATCTGACCAGCTTTTTGTCTGCTTTGGTGGCCGCACCAAGGGGTCTTCGGTCTCAAAGCAACGCCTCTCGCGTTGGATAGTCGACGCTATCGCTCTATGTTACTCTTCTATGGGTCTTGAGTGCCCCATAGGAGTAAGAGCCCACTCCACTAGAGGGATGGCCTCTTCATGGGCCTGGTCTGGTGGTGTCTCTATCAAGGACATCTGTGAGGCGGCCAGTTGGTCCTCGCCGTCCACTTTTGTCAGATTCTATAACCTGGACATCCCGACCTTGCACGCTCGGGTTCTTTTGGTTTGATACGACGGCCTCTTCAGACTCCGTCATCATACCACCTCCGGGGAGCTTGCTCCCTCTTAGCAGTGTTGCGTCAAGGGTTCGACGGCTCCGGCCCTCTCACTTATCCTCTGGGCCCCAGGGTGTTCAAGATAAGTCTTATCGTTCCCTACCGTGGCATGGCGCGGTTGAATTCGTTCCCCATACGCAGTATGAGTGGAGTATCGAAAGGGAACGTACTCGGTTACGAACGTAACCTCGGTTCCCTGAGATACGGAACGAGTACTGCGTTATATGCCGTGCCACGAGGCTGCGGCTTCAGTGTCGTCGCTTCAGTCGTATGACCTGATTTCCTCTGCCGATTTGCCTGCTTATATAGCTATACACCCCGCCCCTTTTTAGCGGGCTTTGGCGCAGCTACGCAGCGCCGTCATTGGTTTAAAAAAGTTTACAGATTAAACCAATGGAAGTGCAGTTCCACTGCGTTATTGAAAAAGGCTTCAGCATTGAGGAAAAAAAGGAGCTTTTTCCCCATACGCAGTACTCGTTCCGTATCTCAGGGAACCGAGGTTACGTTCGTAACCGAGTACGTTTTTGGAATTTACCTTCTTCTAGTGAAGTTTCCCGAAGGAAGCCAAAATCAGGAACAAACACAGGTGTTGTGAGACTCACTTCACTGATGTGAGAACTGTCTGTAATATCTGATGCTTCTTTATCGCCCAACAGAACATCTTCTGAAAAACAACAATTGAGCATTAGTTCTGCCTGAATTTAACAGGTGGCTGGATGTTTTTTCTAATTGCAGGCATTTTGTCTATGAACTCTGTCTAATTTTCTTCTTCTAGATAAAAAAAAAATCTTTTTATACATCAAATAAAAAGCCCATCAAAATGTAATGATTTGATTCATATTTTGATTGTATCTACCTTTTTAAATTTCCTAATCGTTTATCTAATATTCTTCACATTTTTATCATGTATTCTGTTATCATGAATTGTCCTCTGTTATGAACCCTGGTAAGGAATAAAACCAATAGATTCAATAAAGCTGACTTTTTGTGATAGTTACCTTTGTCCAGTGGACTTTCCCTTAGGAGTTCGGCTTGTTCAGGTGGTGTGACACTGACATCTCTGAAGTAAGTTCTGGCTTCATCTTCTGATACTTCGTCGCTCACCAGAGCAATTTCTGCAAAACAACAATCAAGCATTATTAATGCATGTTAGTTACTGCTTTAACCGGTCGCCAGGCTTACGTGTTTTGGTATTTACCCTCTAGTGAAGCTTCCTGAAGGACCTCAACATCAGGAACAAGCTCAAGTGTTGTGGGACTCACTTCACTGATGTAAGTTCTGTCTTCAATATATAATGCTTCTTTATCATCCAACAGAGCATCTTCTGAAAAACAACAATTGAGCATTAGTTTTGCCTGAATTTACCAGATGGCTGGATGTTGTTTGTAATTGATAACATTTTTTCTATGAATTCTTTCTAAAAAAATACATCAAATCAAAAGCCCATCAATGTTTAATATTTTGATTGTATCTAAATCCTTAAATGACCTAGTTGTTTTTTGTCTAATATTCTTTGTATTGTCAGATTTTGATCATGTATTCTGTTATCGTGAATATAAATTGTCCTCTGTTATGTACCCTGATGGGGAATAAAACCACTAGATTCAGTAAAGCTGACTTTTCGTGATAGTGACCTTTGTCCAGTTGAGTTTCCCTTAGGAGTTCAGCTTGTTCAGGTGGTATGACACTGATGTCTCTGAAGAAAGTTCTGGCTTCATCCTCTGATTCTTCATCACTCACCAGAGCATTATCTGCAAAACAACAATCAATCATTAATAATGCATGTTACTGCTTTAACAGTTCACCAGGCTTACGTTTTTTGGAATATACCTTCTTCCAGTGAAGCTTCCTGTAGAACCTCAACATCAGGAACAAGCTCAGGTGTTGTGGGACTAACTTCAACGACATGAGTATCGTCTGCAATATCTGATGCTTCTTCATCACCCAACAAAGCATCTTTTGAAAAACAACAATTGAGCATTAGTTCTGCTTGAATTCACCAGGTGGATTGATTTTTTTTGTAATTGATTCCATTTTGTCTATGAATTCTGTCTAATTTTCTCCTTCTAAAAAAATCTTTTTACATATATCATTAAATAAAAAGCCCATCACAGTTAAATATTTTGATTGTGTCTACCTTCTTAAATTTTATAGATTTTTGTTTATCCTTAAATGACCTAGTTGTTTTTTGTCTAATATTCTTTGTATTGTCAGATTTTGATCATGTATTCTGTTATCATAAATATAAATTGTGGTCTTTTATGTACCCTGATGATAAATAAAACCACTAGATTCAATAATGCTGTCCTTTTGTGATAGTGACCTTTGTCCAGTGGAGTTTCCCTTAGGAGTTCAGCTTGTTCAGGTGGTGTGACACTGACATCTCTAAAGTCAGTTCTGGCTTCATCATCTAATGATTTTTTATCGCTCACCAGAGCATTTTCTGAAAAACAACAATCAAGCATTAGTAATGCATGTTACTGCTTTAACAGATCACCAGGCTTTCTTTGGAATTTACCTTCTTCCAGTAAAGCTTCCTGAAGGACCTCAACATCAGGAACAAGCTCAGGTGTTGTGAGACTCACATCACTGATGTGAATTCTGTCTGCAATATCTGATGCTTCTTCATCACCCAACAGAACATCTGAAAAACAACAATTGAGCATTTATTCTACCTGCATTCACCAGGTGGCTAGATTTTTTTGTAATTTATGCCATTTGGTCTATGATTTTTCATCGCTCACCAGAGCATTGTCTATCAAACCACATTCAGGCATTAATAATACATGTTACTGCTTTAACAGTTCATCATGCTTTCTTTTTTTTGGAATTTACCTTCTTCCAGTGAAGCTTCCTGAAGGACCTCAACATCAGGAACAAGCTCAGGTGTTGTGAGACTCACATCACTGATGTGAATTCTGTCTGCAATATCTGATGCTTCTTCATCACCCAACAGAACATCTGATAAACAACAATTGAGCATTTATTCTACCTGTATTCACCAGGTGGCTAGATTTTTTTGTAATTTATGCCATTTTGTCTCTGATTTTTCATCGCTCACCAGAGCATTTTCTGTCAACCAACAATCAGGCATTAGTAATGTATGTTACTGCTTTAACAGTTCATCATGCTTTCTTTCTTTTTTTTTTTTTGGAATTTACCTTCTTCCAGTAAAGCTTCCTGAAGGACCTCAACATCAGGAACAAGCTCAGGTGTTGTGAGACTCACATAACTGATGTGAATTCTGTCTGCAATATCTGATGCTTCTTCATCACCCAACAGAACATCTGAAAAACAACAATTGAACATTTATTCTACCTGCATTCACCAAGTGGCTAGATTTTTTTGTAATTTATGCCATTTTGTCTCTGATTTTTCATCGCTCACCAGAGCATTTTCTGTCAACCAACAATCAGGCATTAGTAATGTATGTTACTGCTTTAACAGTTCATCATGCTTTCTTTTTTTTTTTTTTGGAATTTACCTTCTTCCAGTAAAGCTTCCTGAAGGACCTCAACATCAGGAACAAGCTCAGGTGTTGTGAGACTCACTTCACTGATGTGAATTCTGTCTGCAATAGCTGATGCTTCTTCATCACCCAACAAAGCATCTTCTGAAAAACAACAATTAAGCATTAGTTCTGCATGCATTCACCAGGTGGCTAGATTTCTTTTGTAATTTATGCCATTTTGTGTATGATTTTTCATTGCTCACCAGAGCATTGTCTATCAAACCACATTCAGGCATTAGTAATGCATGTTACTGCTTTAACAGTTCATCATGCTGTCTTTTTTGTTTTGGAATTTACCTTCTTCCTGTGACGCTTCCTGAAGGACCTCAACATCAGGAACAAGCTCAGGTGTTGTGAGACTCACATCACTGATGTAAATTCTGTCTGCAATATCTGATGCTTCTTCATCACCCAACAGAGCATCTTCTGAAAAACAACAATTGAGCATTTGTTCTACATGCATAAACCAGGTGGCTAGATTCTTTTGTAATCTACGCCAACTTGACTATGATTTTTCATAGCTCAAGAGAGCATTTTCTGCCAAACAACAGTAAAGCATTAGTAATGCATGTTACTGCTTTAACAGTTCATCATTCTTTCTTTTTTTGGAATTTACCTTCTTCCAGTAAAGCTTCCTGAAGGACCTTAACATCAGGAACAAGCTCAGGTGTTGTGAGACTCACTTCAGTGATGTGAGTTTTGTCTGCAATAGCTGATGCTCCTTCCTCAACCAACAGAGCATCTTCTGAAAAACAACAATTAAGCATTAGTTCTACCTGCATTCACCAAGTGGCTAGATTTCTTTTGTTATTTATGCCATTTTGTCTATGATTTTTCATCGGTCACCAGAGCATTGTCTATCAAACCATATTCAGGCATTAATAATGCATGTTACTGCTTTAACAGTTCATCATTCTTTCTTTTTTTGGAATTTACCTTCTTCCAGTAAAGCTTCCTGAAGGACCTCAACATCAGGAACAAGCTCAGGTGTTATGAGACTCACTTCACTGATGTAAATTCTGTCTGCAATATCTGATGCTTCTTCATCGCCCAACAGAGCATCTTCTGAAAAACAATTGAGCATTTGTTCTACATGCATACACCAGATGGCTAGATTTTTTGGTAATTTATGCCATCTTGTCTATGATTTTTTATAGCTCACCAGATCATTTTCTGTCAACCAACAATCAGGCATTAGTAATGCATGTTACTGCTTTAACAGTTCATCATGCTTTCTTTTTTTGGAATTTACCTTCTTCCAGTAAAGCTTCCTGAAGGACCTCAACATCAGGAACAAGCTCAGGTGTTGTGAGACTCACTTCACTGATGTGAATTCTGTCTGCAATAGCAGATGCTTCTTCATCACCCAACAGAGCATCTTCTGAAAAACAACAATTAAGCATTAGTTCTGCATGCATTCACCAGGTGGCTAGATTTCTTTTGTAATTTATGCTATTTTGTCTCTGATTTTTCATCGCTCACCAGAGCATTGTCTATCAAACCACATTCAGGCATTAATAATGCATGTTACTGCTTTAACAGGTCACCAGGCTTGCTTTCTTTGGAATTTACCTTCTTCCAGTAAAGCTTCCTGAAGGACCTCAACATCAGGACCAAGCTCAGGTGTTGTGAGACTCACTTCACTGATGTGAATTCTGTCTGCAATATCTGATGCTTCTTCATCACCTAACAGAACATCTGAAAAACAACAATGAAGCATTAGTTCTGCATGCATTCACCAGGTGGCTAGATTTCTTTTGTAATTTATGCCATTTTGTCTATGATTTTTCATCGCTCACCAGAGTATTGTCTATCAAACCACATTCAGGCATTAATAATACATGTTACTGCTTTAACAGTTCATCATGCTTTCTTTTTTTTGGAATTTACCTTCTTCCAGTAAAGCTTCCTGAAGGACCTCAACATCAGGAACAAGCTCAGGTGTTGTGAGACTCACATCACTGATGTGAATTCTGTCTGCAATAGCTGATGCTTCTTCATCAACCAACAGAGCATCTTCTGAAAAACAACAACTAAGCATTAGTTCTACCTGAATTTACCACATGGCTTGTTTTTACATTAACGGATGCTATTTTGTCACAAACAAAACAAAACAAAACAAAACAAAACAAAAAGTTAAACAAAATATGTTAAATATTTTGATTCTATCTACCTTCTTAAAAATTCCTTGTTGTTTTTATCTAATATTTTTTGTATTGTCAGATTTTGATCATGTATTCTATGGATATAAATTGTCCCCTAATATGAATGCAGATGATCAATGAGTTACTTGTTGCTTATTAGTAATTAATGGTATTGTCTGTAAATATTTCAGTAATGTGCACTGCAAATACCGTTATTCAAGTTTCCAACCAGTGATTATAGCCAATGTATGTCCACAATCAGGCATTAAATCTGAAATAAAACCTTCATGTGGGGTTCATTATCCTTACGTCTGCACATGTTATGTCTAAAACTTACTTGTTTCCATCTGTGCTTTGTGCACAACCTTAACCTCAAGATCAGAATCCGATTTCTCAGAAGGCTCCTGCTCTGTAATCCTGCCAAGCCCTGATGTAGGCAACTCCTTCTCTTCCTTATCAGCTGTAAAAGATTTTTAAGAGAAACAACTTTTCAACAAACATCGACCTGCTTTTATTGACATTTTCTCTCTGATCGAGTGATCACTGTTGCAGATATAACCTGTAATTACACCAATCAGATCTTGATTGGTGTGAAAATAAAATTATGTACTGTAATATATCTTGTACAGTACAATTTTCAACTTATATGCAAATCAACAGTTCTCACCTGGACTTGTGCTGCTATCTTCATCACTCTTTGAGCACTCTGACTGTTCAGACAATCTTCTAATATATGTTTTTTCTAAAAATGCAAAAAAGTTAGTTGTTTTTATCTTGAAAATCTTTTCAAAACATCTCTTTATTTCATATTTCTTTATCTCTCATTTCTTAAATATCTGCTTTGGTTTTCATAATGTTCTAAAGATCCAGAATTATTATTATCTTTTTAATGTGGCTTGCTCAAGTTAAAATTAAACTCACCTTTAAGTTGGTGAAATTTAATTATAGATTCTCGCTGATCCAGTGATGGGTTCTCTGTGAAATAAAAACCAGGGAACTTGTGCATGGTTTGTACATTTTAAAAAGATACAAAAATAATGTCTTATTTTAATTATCATGATTGAGAAATACATTTAAGAAAAAAAAAACTTCAGAGAAATATATGTCCAATATATAAAAATATGTGAGTATTTTTATCAAACAGAACATAATCTAGTAGTTTACATAGCATTTGTTCATCTAACTTTAATTAAGTTATCCCCACCAGATGCATAAAAAGGGAACATTTAATCTAAATATGTTAATAATTGTAGTAAGTTGAACTACCATTAAAAAAATAATAACAATAAATCACAGTCAAGTATTTCTTTTAGTCTATAAATAAGTGATATCTTAAAGTATCAACATGCAAATAATAATAATAATAATAAGAAGAAGAAGAAGAAGAAGAAGAAGAAGAAGAAGAAAAAGAAAAAGAAAAAGAAGAAGAAGACGAATAATCAAATCTGCTTTATACCTTTATATTTGTATAAACAAGTGTTTAATACTCTTTAATAACCCCCCACCTCCAAACCCCCACCCACCCCAGGCGTCGCACGGGGCAACGTCCCAAACCTATTACTCATGTAGTATTGCAATTTTCTTGAAAGAAGCGGAAAATGAACAACCTACTGGACAACTTACCATTTTTAAACTGGAGCAGCTCAAGGGTGTAATCAAGCAAGAACTGGCAGATGTTTTCCGGTTTGTTCATTATAACTGACCAGCTCATTGCTTCCACCAGCTCCTGCAGGCCGTACGGCACGGGCCCAGGTGAATGTCGCTTAGGTGTTCTCTGGTCGCACATGATATTCCTTTCACATAAATATAGCGGAATAATGATTAGTGCAAAAACCTCAGCGGAAACTCTTTTTGCAAGAGTAGAATTGAAAATAGAAGTATTGCGTAGAATTGAAAATTAGTTAGAACGATAGAACGTTTACGTCAAGGTTCCAAATCAAATTCCGATTTTTTTTCAGCCGCTTATTAATAAGCATTTAAGCGTTATAAATAGCGTTTAAATAATATTTAAATATGTGGCTGTTTATTTATTATTTTTTAAATTGTCATTTTACAGATAATACACTTCGTATAGTTATACAGATATGCAGTTATACATATTTTTTATCATAATCATCATTATTATTATTATTATTATTATTATTATTATTATTATTATTATTATTATTACTGATATACAGACTTTATTCTGATCAGGTTCAGATTCAGAGCTGTTTTACACATATTGAGCCGTTTTATTTGGTTATTTATTTCATTATCGTGTTCATTTGGAAACTTAACCTAAATGTTGAGATATTCCGGTCTCCTGCGGGAATTTTTAATTTGCTCTGTCCCGACTTTATGGGAAAGAAATGGCTAATTTGATAACCAGGTAGCTGCTTCGCTTCAAAAATAAAGCTGTATATTTATAACCCGCGCTGTCTACTGAATTTATTTGATTAATGCTATTTATTAATTTTGATTTTGATTAATTTTGATTTGTTTAATATTTGCAAATAAATAAACCCCAGTCGTTTGTTTACATAAACGTTAAAAGTTAAAATTAGTGAACTTGTTACTGGCGCGCACACTGTATACCAAAATAATACATACATAGCCTACATACATACATACATACATATAATAATATGTATTGTCCAAACCCTGGATAGCCACTCAACTCTAAAAGTGTTGGCACCCCAACGGGTATTCTGGTGACGTCAGTCGACACCACGTGACGTCACGTTCAGTCACGCCCAAAATAATCGGAATCACAGAGTTAACACAACATGTCAGCACAATGAGGGGAACTGCCCTCACGGGTATTCTGATGACGTCACGTGACGTCACGTGCAGCCCCTAAAATAAGCAAAATCAAAACATTTCATGTGACATATCAAAACACTTTGGCCAATTGCGTCACGGGTATTTGGATTACAAATCTAGTCTTAATTACAACGAGTCACAGATTTGAAAAATTCGCTTTAATAACCATTTAAACCTCTGAGTGTCAACCTACATGTTTATAATTTGGCCAAACATTCAAGGATATGTAAACTTTTGATCAGGGTTGTTCAGGTGATTTCAGTTATCATTAGGTTTTCAAAAGGAGTCAAACATCTATGTGATAGTAAATGACTTCATGTGACCACAACATTTTAATAAGAAAAGAAATATTTTTAATTATTACTCATATCTTCAAAATAAATGGCAATGTTTAACAATTTATTTCAGGGTATGCAAACCTTTAAGCACAACTGTACATTTATACATCATACACACACATACATACTGTATACATACATACATACATACATACATACATACATACATACATACATACATACATACATACATGTATCTTGTAACTCATCAGTTGAGTTATTTTTAACTTCCTGCTAGGGAGAGAAAAATACCCAATGCAAAAAAGTTTAAAATAAGTCTGGATGCATTTCAGCAGTGGACAGTTTCAAGCTGGGAGGTCAACAATCAACTAGGATTGTGTTAAATGTTATTTACGTGTTGAATGCAGAAATCTCATGTTGTTGAAATACAGGATGTGTGTAATGGTTTGCCAAATGTTTTGATCAGTCATGTGCTTTCTTGGTACATGGTTGATCTTAATTCTGCATCTTTCAAATGTTTACATACATTTGAGTAGCTTCAGGAGGACTTTTCTTCTTTCTCAACTTCAAATTACAAATGAGGGTGAATGAAACAGAACATTTTCCAATGCTGACTTTAACCTTCTTGTTTTCCTCAGGACAATTTTGACCTCTGCTGGAAACTTAATGCGTCATAACTTGGGTTTTCTTCCACATATTTGCCTGAAATTTACCAGGATTGTTCCAAATTATGAACTTTGCAAGTACAATTAATTTTGTCTATTTTCGTTGAACTTATGTGTTCGTAAAATCAATACTTTCCTCCTCAAGTCATCCAGGGTCAGTTGAACCCGGCCACATTTAGTGTACAATAGGTTACACTTTTGCCCTTTTCAGCGCAATGAACATACATACAGACACAAAAATGCACACATAAAATGTCCACTAACACACGCACCCAAAACACACACTCACACACCACACACACACACACACACATGCACACACACATACACACAAACACATACACAAATTGGGCATTGCATTTCATTAGGCCTCCAGAAAAAAAGCTACATATTTATAAATATTTCACACTTTTGATATGCCTTTGCCTAGCAGAGTGCACAATATGATCTACCAAAATAATACTACACACACGCACACACACACAAACACACACAAGCATTGGGCATTGCAATTCATTGGGCAAAAGCTACTCATTTGTAAATATTTCACACTTGTTATATGCATTTGTCCAGCTGGGGGCAAAATCTGATCTACCAACAAGCTTCACACACACACACACACACACACACACACACACACACACACACACACACACACACACACAAGCATTGGGCATTGCAATTCATTAGGCTTCCAGAAAAAACAAAAGCTTCTCATTTGTAAATATTTCACACTTGTTATATGCATTTGTCCAGCTGGGGGCAAAATCTGATCTACCAACAAGCTTCACACACACACACACACACACACACACACACACACACACACACACACACACACACACACACACACACACACACAAGCATTGGGCATTGCATTTCATTGGGCCTCCAAAAAAAAAAAAAAACAATCATTTGTAAATATTTCACACTTGTATGCATTTGTCCAGCTGGGGGCAATATCTTCTCTACCAACAAGCTTTACACTTTACACACACACACACACACACACACACACAGTGCAGACAGTACAAGTGTAAAATGTTCACAAATGTGAGGCTGATCACACAGAATGGTGATAATTGTATAATCTTTGATTTATAAGCATTCGAGACAATTTGACCTGGAAAAAACAGCTTTTTATTAGTTTCTGACATTAAAAATGGTCAAAATGGTTTAAAAAAAATCTCCTGGCTTTGAAATATACCAGCCTGTAATTGTGCATCAACTTTTGTGCCTCTTTAGTAAAAATAATTCAAAACTTCTGGTTTTGTTTTTACTTGAAAATGAGGCATTTTTATATTGAGGCATATTAATGAGGTTTATTATACCAAATATTAAAAAAAATTTTGCAAAATATATGCTAATATGTTGGAAACAAGTTAGACTAAAAAGTTGAAAAAAAGGCTATCATATATACTTCATTTTTTATAAGCAGTCAAAACAGACAAGGTCAACTTGACTTGGCGCTCCTAATTTGCATAGGAATGCAGGAAAGGAAAACAGGAGGGTTACGAAACATTTATTATAAGTGTATTTTCTTATTTTCTGTTCCACTTTAAAAAGGCCACCAGTTACGATATATAGCCTGTAGATGGCGCCATAAAGCACATTGATATTACTGTATATTTCTTAGATTATTTCACTCACTCATTCATTCATTCATTTTCTACCACTTATCCGAACTACCTCGGGTCACGGGGAGCCTGTGCCTATCTCAGGCGTCATCGGGCATCAAGGCAGGATACACCCTGGACGAAGTGCCAACCCATCGCAGGGCACACGCACTCTCTAGATTATTTCATTATACTTTAAAAATGTACCCAACAAATTTCTGAAAAGTTGATGGAATTGAAATGACATTTATCCTACTGCTTTATTTAAAACATCAAGAAAATCTGACAATTGTATATGAATTTCAGTACAATATACTTTCAAATTACAGGAATAACATTTTCTGTATTATTTTTAAATAATGGCCATTTTAACTTGACATTTTAACTTTAAATTTACACTACTACTACTAATTTGCTATGTATGTATAGTTGTTGTTGGTACAAATTCATTCATTCATTCATTCATCTTCTACCGCTTATCCGAACTACCTCGGGTCACGGGATCTCAGGCGTCATCGGGCATCAAGGCAGGATACACCCTGGACGGAGTGCCAACCCATCGCAGGGCACACACACACACTCATTCACTCATGCAATCAACCTACCATGCATGTCTTTGGACCGGGGGAGGAAACCGGAGTACCCGGAGGAAACCCCCGAGACACGGGGAGAACATGCAAACTCCACACACACAAGGTGGAGGCAGGAATCGAACCCCCAACCCTGGAGGTGTGAGGCGAATGTGCTAACCATTAAGCCACCGTGCCCCCTGGTACAAATTAGGATCTCTTAAAAAGCACTGTTACCCTTAAACCAAACATGTATTGGATAAAAGTCAGAAGTTCTTCATATCAAAGTATGGAACTGTGTTACATAACTGTTTAAAGGATTAAACATCTTGGGCCGCCAAAATCACCATCTGAAAGAAAGAGGCTCTATAAAATATATCTGTAGACTGTCCCAAAAGGCCCAAAACACTATATGATCTTGGGGGATCGTGGTGGAACACATCCCTCACTGGATCCAGCACAAACGTGACCGGTATGACCAGTTAAAAGAAGGATGGGGTGTGCACACGAGCATTCTGAGAGATTTGTATCCAAACTCTCTCTCTCTCTCTCTCTCTCTCTCACACACACACACACACACACACACACACACACACACACACACACACACACTCTCGCCCTCTCCCCCTCCCCCGCCCTCTCCCCCTCCCCCGCCCTCTCCCCCTCCCCCGCCCTCTCCCCCTCCCCCGCCCTCTCTGGCTCCTCCCTGAGCGTGGTATCTGCATGTTGTCATTCATGGGTGGAACCATAGATCCGTGTCTGAAATCCCTGTTTGAGGCGCGTTTTATTGTTCGTGCATTTAAGGGAAAATAATCCGTATCAAATTTTAGACATGTCGTACATCCCGGGACAACCTGTCACTGCTGTCGTGGTGAGTCTTGTTTGATTCTAAACTCCTGAAAGTTTCAATCTCGTCACCAGTCGAGACCACTAGGTTAGCAACGTAGCCAGCTAAACTTCCTTTTGCTTCCAAACCATAGTCGAGTAAAAACTACGAAAGTTCCCTTTGTATAAACCTAGTTAATGTGCAGGTTAGTCTTCTAGCTCATATTCGTGCAACTCTTCGTGTAACTGCATACAATAGCTAGCTTAGCTTAGTTTAGTTTATTAAAGTTAACATGCCTATAGCTAGCTGAGCTGCCGGAATTTTACAAACCTAAGTAATGAACGGTTATAGTTAATATAGTGTCTGAATATAACATAGATGATGTGACAATTTGTTTGAAAAGATTAGAAGAAACATTATGTCTAGTGTTAGGAAACAATACCCGCAATTCAGTTAGCATGTAGCTAACGTAAGTTAAATGTCAGCTAATAAAGATGTTAGTAGCTCAAGTAGGTCAAGCAGTCTCAAGTGGGAATTAATAAGGCTTTAATTGCACTTAATTAATGACTTTAATTGCAAGTTTTTATTTTGAAAGGACTGTTTTGGACCTCCAGGTAAAGTCTAGGCGTGGCTTATGTGGTTAAATGACTTGCAGGTAACGTTAGTGTGTGTATATCCATATAAGCACATGTTGGGAATTCAGCTCTCCAGATAAGCAGTCCAGCTGAAGAAGCTCTGTTTTCTGTGTCTTTCAGCAACGGATTGAGATTCGTAAACTACGCGATGGGGATAATTTAATATTGGGATTTAGCATCGGAGGAGGAATTGATCAAGATCCAAGTCAGAATCCATTCTCACAGGACAAAACAGATAAGGTGAGAGTTGTCATAAACATACTGTTTGAGTCACAACACTAAACTGCAATTTATATAATATGTTGAAATTCAGGTTTATTTTGTCATGATTCATGTGTTTGCTATAAACTGATGCCAGTAAAACTTACACAAACTGTTGTCATGATCATTCCTCTCTGTTTCTCAAGAGTTTAATGCTTGCATACATATGTTTAGATTTGAAGACAAATGTTTCTGATTGTTTTTAATATATATTTTTTTAAAATTAGGGCATTTATGTGACAAGGGTATCAAAAGGAGGACCAGCAGAAGTTGCTGGTCTCATGATGGGAGATAAAATAATGCAGGTAAGAATTAGACCTGTGCCTCATGTTGTTAAATCTTACAACATGGGCATAACTTATCTATCCATGTGAAACTGCAAAAGAATTTTAAAACTGTTTTATCCACCAGAGGCTGCTCTCCTCCTTCTGTTTGTGTTTGTCACATACTGTATATCTACTGGACCCATATGGAGTACATGCATGTTACTAGGCCTGTTACCTGTCTGCTTATATAGCGTTGCAAGGTTAGAACAGCTTCTGTGATTATTGAAGAATTATAAAAGTTTTCTCAAAGATATCATACAACATCCAGCATCATTCAAAGAACATTTTAAACTGATTGTTTAGATCGTCTTGTTTTTACCATTTGACTCTCACCCAGACTTTTTTTTTAACTTTCTGTACTTCATTCATTTGATTGCACATAAACAAAAGGTTTCATTACGATTAATGTCAACACGACTAAATACACATGGGAATAGAGATCTTGATCTTAGTAAATCAAATGCAAATCACTCATGAATGACAAGAAGATCGTTCTGATGTTACTGATGATGAAACTCGACACCTGAAAAGTTTATATTCCATCTTCTGTAAATAAAAATTCTATGTGAATTTATCCAAGGGCATTGCTGAGCAATGGCAAGGTCTGAGAATAACATGAACTAAATTTAAAAAGCTTGTCACAACCTCATTGTGCTGACTGTTTTGATATGTCACAAGTCTATGTTACGGTAACATCGTGTTTCCACTCATTTTGGCGGTTGATGTGCACATGACGTCACAAACAGCAGCTCTCCGCATTGTGCTAAGCGTTTGATATGTCAGACGTCTGTATTGTGGTAATTTTTAATTTTGCGTGTTTTAGAGGCGGGCGTGCACGTGCATAAGAATACACGTGTTGAAGGTCCCCTCCTTGTGCTGAGAGTTTTGATATGCCACATGTTCATGCTGTGGTCGAGCAATTGGATATTTCAGGTCTACACTGCAGACATTTTTGGATTCCACTTCATATTATACTACATAGTACAATACAATGCGCATGCAGGAGTGTGTGAGGGAATTTTTGGGATATTGGATTGTCCGCTATGGGAAAACCAGAAAGGCCAGTTGGTACCCCAATTTAAAACCTCGCCCAGAGTAACAGCCTAAGTGGATTGAAAGCTTGCCGAGTTATAAACCTCCAAAATTTTGAATAGGTTTCTATGGAAAAAAAAGGGCAGTTCGAGTTATATATTGGGAATACTGGAATCCGTTTGCTTATGAAAGTAATAACAAACTTCACACCAGGATCTACGACATATCCGATTTTGGTGCATGTGGCTCGAAAGCTCTAAGAGGATTTACTCTTGATAAATAATTGTCTAAAAATAATAATAAGCTTATAAAGTTAATATTATGTTTTCAAGCCAACATAACATGACAAGTCGTTTTTAAAAACCTAAATACAGATGTGTATGTACATTGTGTGCGTACATTTGCAAACAACATAAAATGTTGGAGTCCAATGTGAAAATGAATCAGTTAAAATATCCTTTTTACAGATTTTCTGCTTTTAAACCACAATGCAAACGTGCATTTGATCTAATATACAGACAGAGGTTAAGCAAAGACTGTCACCTGTAAATTTTGAAGCATGTACATGGCACAGCTAATTGCAAAATTCTGTAAAGGTTCTCACACAGCTGTGAGAAAGAAAGGATCACTCAGGGTGAAGCTAAAAAAAAAAACAGAATTGGAAATTCTTTAAAATCACTGCTGTTTCAATAAAGATATTTAAAGATATGATAAAGAGCTTTATCAGCTGAGGTACTTGTTATGGCTGTGTGCAGAAAGACCGTCTCTTCTTTATTTATATATATATATATATATATATGTGTGTGTGTGTGTGTGTGTATGTATGTATATAGCTGTAGTAAATGAATGATTTGTTGTCTATATATTAATTTATGGGGTTTTGTTGGTTTGCTTCCATATTCTTTAAAGAACGACAATAATATAAAACACCTGGTTTACATGTTGTGTATGAGACCCCAAAGCTCAAGTCACTGTGGTTAAGAGCATCTGCTACATGTTGTTAACATCATAAAAATAATCAATCTTTGCAGCAATATTTACTGATCACCAAAGTTTTACTGTTGAATGGTGAGAGAACGTTAACATGGACTTAGTCTATTTAAATTGAAGAGTATTTGGCACAGTTATATAAAGTAAGTGATAGATCAATATTTGATCTCTTTTTACATTATTCTGAACACAAGCTTCAAAATAGTAAAGTATGAAATCTGCTTGTTTGAGAAATATCCTTAACACACGCTTGTTTTAGTTGTGTCCTGTCCTGTTTTAATCACCAGATTCTGTAGCGGATACTAGCATAATGCTTTGCGAGACTATGATCTAATTACTTTGAGGTGTATACTGCTGATAAGTGACTGACGAGTTAAAAGGCTTATTGTGTTTATGAAGCTGTTATAGGATTGGCTTAAAACAAAAACAGTCTTTTTGTTTCATGTAGCAACGCTGTCTATACAAATAAATACCATTATAGTGAGTCACACTTGCACTTTGATGCTCATTTTAAGGGCAGGTTTGGACTTCTGACTATGCAGAAATGTGAATCTGTGAGTGTGTCATGGTTTGGTGGCTGCATAGGTGTTGCATTATATTATGGATGTCTGCAAGCAGCTGAATAATTTTTCACTGCAGAAAAAAATTAAAAGAATCCTGTTCTCTTGCATAGGCATGGCTTTTTACAATTCTCATGCTGCCCCTCTCATGATCCAAAGCCACACATCAAAGTCTAAACCCTAAATCTAACTGCAAAATACTCTATTCTATCAAGTGCAATAACTATTAAATGCAAAAAGTGTTCATCGTTTCATAGTTCATTTTTTATGTCTCATTGGAAAAAGTAACCAAAGTGTTTGTGAGGTAGTTTCAACCTAAGTCTAAAATTAAACTATAAAATAAATAATTAAATAAATAGTTGTTTAAATTATAAAAAGTAGTTTTATTGAATAGGTTGCCAGGTTGGTTTTCCAGTAGGTTAAATAGTGTTAGTTTGCTTAACACCACATTAATGCTTCCTACACTTCTGTGTGCAATTTCATATATACATTGTTGTATTTAATGTAATTTGTTGAATTATGTATAAAACAGGTGAATGGCTGGGATATGACCATGGTGACCCATGACCAAGCACGGAAAAGACTAACAAAAAAGAATGAAGATGTCGTTCGGCTACTGGTAACCAGAAAATCCCTGGAGGAGGCAGTCAGACACTCCATGATGAAACACTAAGAAGAACTCTAAAAAAACACATTAATGAATGTCTCATTTCAATCATTCTTACATAGTATGTAATTCTTCATATATACTTCAATGCAATCAATCCAAAGAACAAGATGTCCTTCCCATTGAGTATCTCATAAATAAACTGGGTGGTTTTACTGTTTTTTCTGACAGATTGAGCTTCAGATTTACACTAACGGCACTATTTAGTAATGTTTGTAATATGCTGGTGTCATTTTTTTTGGAACACCTCACTCGTGCATTCCATAGGTTTGATCTCACAGTGCATTATTTCCAGTGTTGTAATGAAAATGTGCACATGGGTCTTTTTGCTGACCATAATCTGTCTGTCTTTTTTCTTAGATAACAAGGGCTACAAGTAGGTTTACAATTATTTCCTTTAGTTGTATTTTTCTATTGATGATAAACAATAACATAAACTTCTTACTTATTCCCTGGAACTACTACACTGTCTGGTTTTATTGTCTTTATGAGTGACTGTATAATTGTTTTCCACTTTGAATAAATGATTAAATTCTATATGCTTGCTTGTTACTCATTTTGTGATAGACATATGTAATGTCTGGACATTTTGAGCACTGCTTATCATACAAATATACAAACAATACATAAGTCAAGAGAGTTTCCGTAATGTGAAAATACGATTAATGTCGTGTGTGTGTGTGAAAATAATCAGGTGACATTTTGAATCATAAAATCTATTGCCTGACCTTTTGCTGTTTGCTCAGTCATTTCAGTACAGTGATGACTTTCATGTCTTAATTTAGCCTATAGGCATTTTCCTTTTATCATATTGATTTAAGTACACTGCTTCTGTCACTGATTTATGAAATTAATCAAAAGTAAAAGCACTTTATTAAATATTCAAACAGATTTTGAAATACTGAAACAAGCCAATCTGTTAGCAACAACAACAAGAAAACGGCACAGTTAATGGCACTGACATCGCATTTCCCCCCCATTCTGATGTTGGATGCGAACATTCACTGAAGCTCTTTACCAGTATTTCTTGTGCTTGTTTGATTTGATTGCTGCATAAATGAGCAGGTCTACAGAAATAAAAAGTTAAAAATGACAGTTCCTATTAAAGTTGTGAGTATGTATAGCCATGTGTCTGAGAAATATGACAGTTCCTATTAAAGTTGTGAGTATGTATAGCCATGTGTCTGAGAAAAAAGAAGGAATCTGAAGATAGGGATTTTAAAATAACCACAGATGATTTGGATGTTGGAGGTGGCTAAGTTGGAGGCTGGATTTGTTCAGAATCATTACAACTTGACTGGAGTTTAAGAGTCAGCAAAGCCGGTTGCCATGGCAATGCATATGCATTTGTTCTCCTCTTATGCACCAAATAATCGAGTCTATTCAAAATGTTGCATCCTTGTACTTCTTCAGTTTTAAAATGTTCTTTGCCCTCGTCTTTCAATATACCGAACCTGTGAAAATGTGAGAATTTGTAACACTTGTATCTGCACTCTGTTGCACATTTCTTTACACTTTCAACAGCTGCAATTCATTTGCTCTGCTTGCTCCAGCTGACCGTCCTCCTCTTCCTCCTCCTCCTCCTACTTCTACAAACAGAATATTAACCAACAGTGTTTCAGCAACTGGTTGCTCTTTTCACCTGAAGGATGCCTACTCTTCTGTTCCCACACAGACCTACACATTTCTTCTTTTCCAGTCAGAATCAGAAACCAGAATCCGATATCAGACAGAAACATTAATCATCGTAAGAAGAGCAAGCTGATATAGATTGAAACGTCTTTGTCTCCTGTTATTCTTGCCTATACTTCTCACCACTTGTCATCACGAAACAGCAATCAGATCAGTTTAAACAGGGTAAGTATTTTTTTTATAGTCTACTTAGAGTAGATGTAATTAATCTTACACAGTTTATTTTAGCCATAGATCAGTTTAATTTAGCTTATGTACGTAAGAGCTTCAGTAACTGGATAGAGTATATTAATGCACAGAGTATAAAATCACCAAGACGGAAAAAGATGCTCTGAGGAAATATGTATGGATAGGTGACAGGTGTGTAGGTTGGTTGTACAAAGCAAGCCTTTGTAGTGTGAAGAACATATTTTTCTGGTGTATTGTGAGAGTATTGTAAGAGCAGATTTAAATTTTTTTTTTTATTATACTGTAGGTAAAGTCCTCCAGGTGTTCCCACCATGTGGTGATATGAAGGTCAAGGTGCCACCAGTGGCATCTAAAGTTACTGTTCCATGAAGAAAGTGTGATGGATTATCCTATGAGCAGAACTACCAAAATGATGCTTGACATGATATGTAGTCTATTTAGAGGAGGCTATTAGAACTCAAGTATAACAGTCACTTGTTTCACTATGCAGAGCCATGCAGCAACAATTATCTGAAGCCAAGGTCAGGATGTGCAAGTCATTTCTGCGCCGCAACACCTTTGTACTCTTCACTGTTGCAGCAGTTGTAGTTGGTAAGCGTGGACATTAACCTAGAACATGAACAGCACCTGCTTTGTGAAGTCTGTGTGCATTGTTAAGCCCTGTGCCCTGTAATGTTGTTCAGGAATCATGTTGGGATTTGTTCTACGACCTCAGAACTTAACATTAAGGCAAATAAAATATTTCTCCTTTCCTGGGGAGTTACTGATGAGGATGTTACAGATGTTAGTCCTCCCACTCATCGTGTCCAGTCTTGTTACAGGTACGTGGATACATTGGATGCAGTTTTGCTCAGTGTGGCAGTACAACTGTAAACTGGTTGTGGGCATGTTGAAGCTGTTCTTGTCTTGTTTTTTACTTATTATAAACAGATGTAAACTGATTTGATTCAGTATGTATTTAGTTCTTGTCAGATCACTTCCCCATGTGTTATAAATGCAATGCCATTTTGCCCATTAACCAGGCATTTCCTCCTTGGATAGAAGAGCTTCTGGAAAGATGGGAGCACGGGCTATCATTTACTATATGGTGACCACTTTCATTGCTGTGTTCATCGGTATTGTCCTGGTGATCATTATACAACCTGGTAAAGGCAACAGAGACAGACCAATGTCCTCTAGTGGGAGTATTGAATCAGTACAAGCTGCTGATGCCTTTCTGGATCTTATCAGGTGAAGAGACACCCACCTATGAATGTGTTTGTATTCGTATTTGTATTGCAGTTCGTTATAATGATGTACATTTACGCTCCTCCTACAGAAATATGTTTCCACCTAATTTAGTGGAAGCCTCTTTCAAACAGGTATCGCATATATGATGCTTTTATTTACTATCACTGAGGAAAAAGAGAAACATAAGATAAGTAGAACTGAACTTACCTGCAAAATTTCTTCTGTTTTACTCACAGTACAAAACTCATTACAAGAAAACTGTTTTCACCAAGGACATAACAGTTTTAGTCAATGCTAGTCATGACACCAATGCCACCAAGTACAGCCATGTGGGAAATAACAGTGCAGTCCTGCAGACCATACAGGAGACAGTGGAGGAGATGATTCCAGTCTCAGGTTCCTCTAATGGAGTGAATGCTCTAGGTCTTGTGGTGTTTTCTATGTTCTTTGGCTTGGTAATTGGGAATATGAAGCAGCAGGGCCAGCCATTGAAGGAATTCTTTGATTGCCTCAATGATGCCATAATGCACTTAGTGGCAATCATAATCTGGTAAGTGTCCTGGTTCAGTGAAACACCAATAGGTTATATAGTAATGTAAAAATATGAAATATGTGACATTTCTTTTGCCTGCCACTATGTACCTGATATGACCAATTTAAACATCTTTAGGTATGCACCAATTGGGATTCTCTTTTTAATTGCTGGAAAGATCATTGAAATGAAGGACCTGGCACAGGTTGGAGGGCAGCTGGGCATGTATATGGGCTGTGTCATCATTGGCTTACTAATCCATGGTCTCTTCATACTGCCCTTGCTCTTCTTCATGATTACTCGGAGGAACCCCTATACATTTATTGGTGGTCTAATTCAGGCTTTGATTACTGCCTTGGGAACATCTTCTAGGTAATTAGGACATTCAATACATCATTTGCGACTCCTTTAATACATATCTCATGGGGAAAAATGGGACAACATCTGGACAGGACAACACTCTCTGGAGCACCAGATGTCACTGTTACAACAAGGATCAGTAGGACTGAGTTCAATGAGGCAGGACTAAATCCAGTGACTGAGCAGGAGACTAAAACTGAGGCAGAGGTTGGCAAAGAATATGATCCAAGGCTGGGTGAAAGCGTGGGGCCATAGAGACAGAGACTGGTTTATGGGCAAAAGCAAAGACTGAGCATAGATTTTTGAGCTTGATTTGACACTTTACACAGAAGAGATGGCACCAAAAATCAGGAATGGAGTACACTGGTGGTTATGTGGGGCAGCTTAGTGGAGGTTTAGACAGGAGAGGCTGTGGGCTAAAGTACTAAAGAGTCATCAGCCAGTCTGGCGATTTACTTAATTCCTTGAATGTAGGCAGAACTGACCTAAGAAACCTGGCCATGGCAAGCTCTCCAAATAAGACAATGATTTTAATTATTTAAAGGTGGGCACTGTTCTTACTGCCACTGTCTTGAACTGAGGATGTACCATTATAAATTATACCATTATAAACACACCAAGACAAATTCCCGTACACATGTACACATTGTGTAATGTTGGCTATTTGGGTTGAGGAGGCAATCTTAATTACAGGATCTGCTTAGGCTCAGCATCAGAGTGATTTACTGACAGCTTGAATGGTAGTGACTGTATGAGAGGACTAGAGCTCTTCAATCTTGCTTTCATCAAGGTTTCTATCTAGAACCCAAACTGCTGTCTCTTAGCCAACAACTGAGCAGTGCATAGCTGGTGAACTCTTTTGTATTAAGTGAGAGCTATATACAGTAAGACATTAATAAAATCTTTTTAAAGAGGCTTTTCCTCAAATTGGAATCTATAACATTGATTGAAGGCATGAGCAGAAATGGCCACAAGACTTTACAAGGCATACAGCAAACAAAATAGACTGGCAAGAGAAACATTACAAGACACAGATTAATAATCAACACAGCCTATAAAGTAATACCAAGCAGCATTTATTACTAAATGATATTTAGTAGTTTTCTTTCACGTCTACAGTGTTTCACAGTGTATACAAAAAAGTCCTGTACAACAATGCTATAAGAAAATATGTTTCTTTTCTGCAGTTCAGCTACCCTTCCCATCACATTCCGATGCTTAGAGGAGAACAACCATGTGGACAAACGTGTAACACGATTTGTTTTGCCAGTGGGAGCCACCATAAACATGGATGGTACAGCTTTATATGAAGCAGTGGCTGCCATTTTCATAGCCCAAGTTAATGACATGGACCTGAACTTTGGTCAAATCCTTACCGTTAGGTAACAATGAATACTATATATTTAACATACATAATAATGTTTAGAGTCCTGTCTTACATAAGAATAGATACTGTGTGTATAGGATGCCTTGAATGGTCTGCTGGCATAGCTGATAGTACATGCTGTCCACAGTCAGTGTGTTATAGTGATATATCTCAGTACATATTTTGAATTCATCAAAAACTACTGTATAGAACCCTTTGTGTTATGCCATTAAAAAACTTCTTGGGAGTTTCTATCTTATTCTTTCTTATTAAAATGTCACTTTTCAGTATCACAGCGACAGCTGCTAGCATTGGAGCAGCAGGTATTCCTCAGGCTGGTTTGGTAACCATGGTGATTGTATTGACATCTGTGGGACTGCCCACCGAGGACATAACACTCATCATTGCTGTTGATTGGTTCTTGTAAGTCTTGACTAAATGTCACATTGAAGCATGCAGCTCCAGCAGAGAGCACTCTTGCAAAAGGTTATTGATAGGTAATGCAGGTGCATAATCTGAGAGATTATGACTGGTTTTAAAACCAGTATTGCTGTTACTTTACAGAATATACTTGTGAAAGTTCCAAATCTCAAATTAAACTCCAAAATGCCAAGGAAGCAAGTCATGAGAAGATTTGTTTGTGTTTGCTTTCAGGGATCGCCTCAGAACCACTACTAATGTGCTGGGAGACTCATTGGGAGCTGGTATCGTGGAACATATGTCACGAAAGGAACTGCAGAATCTGGACACGGATAGTAGCAACTCTGAGACTGAGGAGAATAAAAAGTCTTATCAGCTCATCTGCCAGGAGGACGACTGCCTCGGGCCCCAAAACAGTGAAAGTACAATATAAAAAAATAATACATATACAGAGAAATAAGAAATAATACATAATAAATAATACAGAGAAAGGCCACTAGGGAAAACAGCTAAAAAATATTATTGGGTGTAATGTCATGTTAGTATGTTCACAAATAAGAAAACAACCCACAATTTTAGAATTTCTGTATTCTCAGGACAAATCTGAATATCCAAGGATTTTTCACCAAATCAGTCATGTTATATTATATACCACAATTCAACAATTTTAGAAAATGATTTATTGGATAGTGGAGTTATTTTAGTTAAATGCCTAAAACACCTTTCAGACAAAAATATTGTCATCACTCCTTACTCTTAGATTCAGCATTTTTCCCTAAAAGTATAATATGATTGTACTTTTGATAACAAGGCCAGACTTCATCAAAATATTTATATGAACAAATCAAGAAAAGTGATTCTGTATCCTGAATATTTGTAGTGGTGGAATTATCAATTAAAGAGAGAAACGAACATGTGGTTACTAAAAATGTGGATATGAAATCCTTACCTAATGTTGCAGCACAGAACTGCCCTTCATTTTGACTTATAATGTTTTAAACATCACAGATTGTGGTTTTGTTAATTCATATTTTAAGTTTGCATTTAATGATTTGATTTTGTTATATTATATTGTTTGATTTTATGTATAATTTATATAATTATTTTAATTACATTTAATATAATTTAGGTTACAATTATACAGCATTGGTTGTAAAATGATAAAACCACTGGTGCATAGTTGAGTATGCACCAGTTGAGTGGCAAGACTGGTGTTTACAGCCTCTCTTTTTCATTTTCTGTAATTATTTCCTCTTTAATGTAGACCTAGTTTAAAATTATGGGGTAATCTTTTAAGTGGTTAAAGAAATAGATATGTGATGCATACACAATGCCTCCTAAAAAACTCCAGATTATTGGCAATAAAATGAGCCATCCTGCAGGTACATACAGTATGTATTATGGAGTGTGATGCAAACAGGAAAAGCACATAACACATAGCTGATAGTACATGCTTATTGTGTCTATGGAGACACCTGCTTTTCAAAATGACAGGATAATATCTCATTGTTAACAATCTGAGCTGTTTGTTCTTTAAACCATGAACATAATTGAACTTTACCAACTGCCGCTGACACATTGAGTGGAACCTGGGCCCTCATTTCTTAATGATTTGTGCGTAAATCATGAGTATAAACCATTCAAGGCATGTGGGATTTATCAAAGCAAACATTTGCTTTAATGATACCTCTTGCGTCACCATGTCACACTTAAAACAGGTATTTCCCAACAGTCGTGTGGGACTGTGCAGATTGTTAAAGATTGTACATTCTTTTGGCCCAAATCAAACCCTAGAGTGAACTGCAATATACAGTTGTGAAACAAGCTTTACATGCTCCAAATCACCAGACTATTTATTTGACACACACGCTCATTATAAGGAGACTTTATCTCCCAGATCATTTGTGAAGTAAATGCTCAGTTTTCTTCAGTACACCTGAAATTTACTGTGTCTTATTCTTCCTGAGTATCTGATATTCTGTTTTATTTTTTTTATTATTTTTTTTTCTCCTTTGATTAATTATGTCTGTTTGTTGATCTGATATAATCCTGATTTTGGCCTTGACCTTGGGATTTCTGAGCCTAACTTTCATGACACAAATCATGGTTTATCATTACAGTTACCTGGGACATTGATTTCCAAATAACCTAGGGCTATTTCTTCTGCTTTTGAAAGTGTACGGGTGTTATTACATTTCACACATTATATATGAGTATCTTTTTCTGCATAATCTGAGTACATTGTGTCACAGTGTTTCTTTTTTGATGACTTACTGTATGAGTTCAAGTTTAATATTCATATATCCCCAAGTAAAGAGGTGAAAACTGGAAGGTATCCCAGAACCTTCTTAACCAGCCAATCTGATGAATGGTCATGTTTTCTCCCTTTGGTAGAGCATTCTAATGTGAAAACAGATAAATGGCACGTTTCTTTCCTTAGAACTTCACATTCAGTGCAGTGGAAGACTGGTTTCAAAAGAGCAAAAGAGCAGGTGCACAAACATCCCATACAAGTGGTACAGCAGCATAAGGATTCTGTTCTAATATGGAATGGGGGAAAAAGGACTTTTGTCTATTTAGTAGGGAAAAAAGATAATACCTTGGTATATTGATCCATTTGAAGTCATCCAATTTATTAATGAGGTAAAATACAAGCTTAATTTACACCACCAATGTCATTTATCATCCATGTTTTTCACTTTAACCCTGTTGTACTCTGTCCACTGAATGAAGCGTCACATGCATTCACAACTAGTAGACATTGGAGAAGTCTTCTTTACTCATATTGTGGGCCATCATTGGAAGCACTACAGCTCTAACAGAAATTACTGGGTCCATGCTCAAACCGTCTTGGACCCAGCACTCCTTAGGTATCACTACTGTATGTACTGTATGTACTGGCTTCTTTAGTCACAATCCCACAAGCAGAATGCTGTTTCTAAATTGAACGGCTATCAAATTCCTCCTATTGACCAGCATCTGGATCAGCTTAGTTTATCCCATCCATAGACTATACGTAAGAATTACATACAGTTCATGTTCATCACAGTACACTGTAATTCAACAATACCTCCACTTTCCACCAGAGGACTCAATCTCATGCATTCTAGTTAGTTTCCGAAACATGTGTACCTGTTTATTCTTTGCTCTCTTCAGTACTCATTGCAGTCTTGCTGTTTATTCTTCCATATAGTTACATTTTCTACATGACCTTTAATACAGTCTCAGTCCAGATCTAACTACTGCATTGTACAATTTACTAAGCTTGCAAAAATATTCATTTATAGTCTACAACTAGTCCAAGATAGTCCTTTGCGTTTAGAAAACTTAACTGTCTATTAGAGCAGATACACAAAAGTGACAAATATAGCTTAAGTGGCAAATGTATTAGAGTGTTAAATATTTATTTAAAAAATGTGAGTGTGCATTCCATTAACATTTCAAATAAGAAATTTTTGTAACAAATGCTTTTATTCTAGCTTTTTCTAAGGTATAACTAAACAGCACTTGTGATTGTGGGACTGGAATCTAGATCAAGATAAAATATTTTTGATGTTTATAGAAATTTCAATACAATGTCAATTGTACAAAACATTTTCTATTATAAGGTCATTCTTCTGTATCCAACTGATCAAAATGACAAGAGGGACACAGCAGCTGATGCTGTAAAACAGATACTAATTTGCACTGAAGGACAATTATGGTGATTAACACTTTGCGTCATTCAATCGCTCTAAGTCTCTAGTATTCACTTTAAGCAGTGTAATCTGTATCTTTATAATGTTTCCAGGCTTTGCAACCAGTGAAGTTCATCTGGTGAAAATTTCTTGTGGTGGAAAGTAACTTGGTCGAGCCTTGATTTGAAAACTCTGATACAAGTTAGATCATGTTTCATCACTACATTTACATATATAGCATTTGGCAGATGTCCTTATCCAGTGTAACCTATACGAGGGCTTGAAGTCTATCAATAAATATGTAAATCACCATCATCTTTTAAAAATAAAAACCAAAAAAAATAAAATCCTAAATTAAGTACTACAGGATGTAGCTACTACGTAGTTCCTTAGGTAGGTCTTTAGAAGTTGTTTGAAAACAGCTAGTCACTCAGCTGTTTGAACATCTAGGGAAAGTTCATTCTATCACCCAGGTGCCAGAACAGAGAAGGACAGTTTTTGCCTTTGTACGCAATCATTAGTGTTTTAAAAACTGATTCAGGCAGCAGCAGGAGGCCAAAAAAAGGAGTGTAGCAACGGAGTGGTGTGGAAGAACATAGGTTGAAAACAATTCACACAGCCGAAGTATGGATCTGTTGCATCAGTCAGTTGTTGAGTGGCGCTCAGAGGTAGACCTGCCAGGACTGAGATGTAGTAGTCCAGTCTTGAAATGACAAGGGACTGAATGAGCACTTGAGTGGTCTATGTGGAAGGAAATGAATCCTTCTGATGCTGTAAAGGAGAAACTGACATGAGCATGTCAGATTAGTGGCAAGAGAGAAAAAGGACAGGTGAATGTCCAAGTCTGCACACAATGACCGAATATCAGAGAGATTACAAGATGAATAGCAGTTCAGTTCTCCATGAGTAGAGATCAGTTTCTACTAGCTGAATACCTTGGGAAAGGATTGTTTTCAGATGTATAATAATGAGTCACTTTCAGGCCTTGAAATGAATTCCAGTATTTAATTATTTAAAGAACCTACTTTAATTCATTAGTAATAAATGTGCATTAATATAAAGCTATCATCCATCCTCTTTATAGTGTTTGTTTACATAACCTTAAATGTAAAAAGTGGTCCATATAAGTGATGTTTTCTATGCACAATATCAAAAACATACATACAGTAAATTCTTAGTGAAGCATATAAGTCTAAAAAAGCACTTCCTCTAGTCCATACTTGCCTAGCAAGACACAAAATATATTAATTATTTTCTTTACACATGAATACATTTAATGGGATTTAGCTTTAATTTAGCACCTTCAAATAGCAAAATATACATTTGGAGTTCAATACAATTCCCATATGATTCCTGTGGGCAAGAGAAGTACCTTTTATTTGGAGCAACGATTCATTACAGCACAGTACAGACAGTGGATTTCTCATATTTGCTGTTCCATTCCTTCCTGTCACATAAATCTTCAGGGTGCAGTGCTGTATATCCCACAGACTCCACCATCCTTCTTTTTTGAATGCCATGCAGCAAAATACGATATGTTCCTGTAATGGGACTGCACAAGTCTTCACAGGTGTTATTCTGAAGGTGCATGCTGTTAATTCCCAGGTCATTCAGTGCAATCTTGATCTCCTCCTCTTCTGCACACAGGCCCTGGGAGGGATCCATCAGGTGACTGGGTGTCAGGCTTAGGCAGGGAAAAGGCTTGGGGTAGTCAATGCCACTCATCCAGGGACAGGTCATGATCTGGGAAATGCTGCTGCGGTCTGGAGGAACAGGCCTTAGCATGCCTTGAATGGTCTGCTGGCAAGGCACAGACACGTACTGAGGGATGGTGTAGATGCCCTGCAAGATACAGCGTTTTAGACGGCCCAGGTTTTCAGCATTGAACGGCATGGTAGCAGTCACCATGAAGTACAGCAAAACACCCAGTGCCCAGATGTCTACATAACGGCCTACGTAGCCTTTCTCCTTAAACAGCTCTGGTGCCACGTAAGGAGGAGAGCCACAAAATGTGGTCAGGACGTCATTTGGACCACTCACAGTGCTGAAACCAAAATCACCTATCTTGATGCAGTAGCTGGTCGTGTAGAAAATGTTTTCAGCCTTTAGGTCACGATGAACTATATTGCTTTCATGCTGGAATAGTAGAAAAGGCAGAAGTTCCTATGAGATTATTTGATCAAGGTGCCTACTACTGTATATGGCCTATAATATATCTGGTAAGGATGATGCTCAGAACACATAAACATATCAATCATAACAATTGATTTAAACCCGCATAAAGAAGCTCAATGTCAAATTGATGCAGTCATGTCAAGTGAAAACAAATTGAATTGCTTGGACAAATTTAATATTATCTCATAAAGCATAAATACTGTAACTCTGTCATAAGAGTAGCATGTATTTGTTGTATGTTTTATTAAAAAAAAACAGACATCTGAACGTCACATCATCATTTTGTGACAATAAGCTACAAAGTCAGTTGTCATGACTTTCTAACGAAAGTCAACATAAAAGTGCCATCACACAACCTTATGTAAATAAAAGTGTTACTTTAATAAGCTCTTCTGTTAATTTGACATAGGATTAAGCAGACTTTGACAGCCTACGCCTGCTCCTTAACAAATGTTTATCTCGGCTAACATCAGTTGTCATAAAGGGATTATGTAGCTCTGTGAGGACAGACTTTAAGTGAAGTGCCACATGCTCTCTCAATTATATTCATAATAAATTTCATACATAATTCTAATGCATAGTTAATATTATATGGTTAAAGGGAAGACATCTGATCAGTGTATAGTATACAACTTTTAAGGAAAGGTTCTACTTGATAATGATAAGGAAAGGTCTACTTTCAACATGAACTAATTCTAATTCCCAGCTTGGATATAGGAACCACATTTTTCTCACCATGTATTTAACAGCTGAAATGATTTGCGCAAAGATGAGCTTGCTTTCCAAGTCGGACAGGCGTCCCCTTGTGCTGATGCGTGAAAAGAGGTCTCCTCCGCTGCCATACTCCATAACCAAGTACAGGTGCTTACTTGTTTCAACTACCTCATAAAGACGCACAATGTTTGGATGGGACAGTCTTTGCAAACAAGATATTTCAGAAGCAAATAACGTTTGTGTCTTCTTATCCAAGCGCCTTTTATTAAGGATCTTGACTGCAACACGCTCTGGACAGAGAGAGAAAGAGCAGAGGACACATCAACAAAGACTACAAGAGAACCTTATAGTAATAAATGTAAGTGTACAATGTAAGTGTATTATACACATGCTGGTTATTTGGAGTTATGCAAATGCAGTATATTCAAAAATAAGTGGCATCAACAGAATGTAACTCAAGCCTTAAACAGCTTAAAAAATAAAACACAGCTTACTCTGGCAAAATGGAAAAGCACTAAATTTCTTTACAAGCACTGAGAAGCATAGCTCTAAAGCAGGAGTGTGTGATTAATAGTTCACCTTTAGTTAAGGCATGAACACCAAGTCTGACTTGTGAGAAATTGCCAGTACCAATTTCCCCTCTGAGTTCGTAGAAGGCTATCCTTTTACCCAGAATTATGTCACTGATGATGGATTCATTGTGGGACATGTCATACACAACCCTCTCAAATGCTGTTTGGTTAATTTGTTGCTCTGCTGTTATTGCTGGTGCTCTGGATCCCAGAAGTGGAGGTCTGGTGGGTTTGATCAGAGTTTGGGTTTTGTTTTTTATCCCCTCATATCGCTTCGGACATGCCTTCTGATATATATAACCTAGGTATAGATCAAACCAACAGGAAAAAATTCAGGAGAAGTAGTTGATTAAATTTTCATTAAAAAATCCAAGAATAGTTACATAATGTACATCTTAACCTATTTAGAATAAATTGTATGCAGTTAAACCTACAAACATATTTTTTATTGATTATCACAAAGGAAGCTTCAGGTCTTAGTATACAATTAAAATCCAGCTGTTAGGAGTCTAATTTTTGAGGTTACAACAGCCCAAGTCAATGCTGAGCATCTTTGAGCTGTAGCTGCAACATTTTAAAACTTTTGGCAATAAAAGGCAAAAACTTTGATACCAGTTAGCAAATGTTCACATTATGACAATGTAATGTAATGTGTTCTTAATGATATTCTCTTTTAATCACTATTCACAATTCAAAATTGTGTTTAAAAATCTGTCTGGTATTTTGGCTATTTGAAAAACCTTCAAAGGACACCTTAGCACAGGATGAATGCTGAATACTTTATGTGACTGATCTCCTGGTGACAGTCTGGGTCACTATGGATCAAAATGGATGACCGTGAGCATGTCGATGTAGCAGACACCACATATTAAATCTCCCAGACAGATATACAGCAAGGTCAGTACAAAACAGTAAGCAAATTGTAATCAGCCCTTGTCACTGTCCAAGGGATGATGGAACATTTTTACATAGATAATTAATTATATAAATGTTTTTTCTACTAAGAAAGAGCAATCTTTAATCCAGATAAAAATTAACATGAAGATCTTTATTTTATCCCCATTGTTAAAGTAGCATATTTAGGGTTTTTCCCACAATGTTTCAGAATGCACAACGTTCCCTTGCCAACATCCCTTTAATCCCTTTTGCAAGCAAGGACAGATCAAGGCAGTACAATTGACAGGGAAAAGATGTTGTATCCATCTAAGATTAGAGGCCATTTTTAGCATCACACTATTAGGGCCAGCTTTATTTCTAAAAAAAAAAAAAAAAGGATTTCCAAGAATCTGTTATCTTTATTTTCATTTGGTGATAAGCAACCTTTATGCGTTATGCTAAATTATATGAACAAAGTTAATGGAACAAAATTTTATAAAACAAGGAGACTATAAGATTTGAGCTGAGATTTTGGGAACTGCTGAATAGTGCATATACATATGTTAGGCATCATGTGTGTTACACTATTTCTGTAGCTAGTGTGTCCTGTTTCCTTAGTGATTCAAAAATTACATTTAGATTTAGAAAGCAAATAAACAGAGCCCCTAATTGTGATCAATTAAAAAAGAATAGAAGCAAAATATCATAATTTCAGAGCAAATATATATTTCTATTATAATATGAAAATACAGGTAAAAACATATAGTTAGAGGATAAACAACGAACAGACACCCACATTGAGTATTTTATTATTCACTGATATATAAATTATGAAAGTATTTGACACTGACCTGGTAGCTGAGGGTCCTTCATCTTCCTGTCTGTAGCAGAGAACTGTCTATACTGAGTAAAACAACTCTCTAGCTCTCTAAACCTTTGAAGATCATTAAGGGGCAATCCAATTAGAAGGACGTATTAATATCTGAGCTGTTGCTGCCTGTGAAAACACTGCAGACATGTTTTATCCACGTGCTGCTCCAGTAACTCACTTACATATTATTAAGTAATACATATATAATATTATATTATATAATATATTACAATATATAGTTGTAAATGAATTAATGGGTGGCCTCTGTCTAGTCCTACTGGGTACTATTTGTATGCATATAATACCCTGGTAAAATATACCAGAAGGGTACTATTAACCTAAGCATACAATTATAATATAATATAATATAATATAATATAATATAATATAATATAATATAATATAATATAATATAATATAATATAATATAATATAATATAATAGTATGTATTATAAGCATACAAATGTCATTGTTAGGTTAATAGTATCCTTCTGGTATATTTTACCAGGGTATTATATGCATACAAATAGTACCCAGAAGGACTAGACAGAGGCCACCCATTAATTCATTTACAACTATATATAGTAATATATTATATAATATATTACTATAATATAGTAAGTATTACTAGTATTGAGTATTAGATTATATAATACTCAATGTGGGTGTCTGTTCGTTGTTTATCCTCTAACTATATGTTTTTACCTGTATTTTCATATTATAATAGAAATATATATTTGCTCTGAAATTATGATATTTTGCTTCTATTCTTTTTTGTATGTATGCATACAAATTATATAATAATTAATATATAATAATTATATATTATTATATAATATATTACTATATATAGTTGTAAATGAATTAATGGGTGGCCTCTGTCTAGTCCTTCTGGGTACTATTTGTATGCATATAATACCCTGTTAAAATATACCAGAAGGATACTATTAACCTAACAATGACATTTGTATGCTTATAATACCCTTAAAATGTATCTCAAACAGGAAGGAAGCTACTCCCTTAATATGACCTTGAACCAGTTGTTTTGCAGGTTAGAATAATAATAATTCCATATAAATCCTTCAAATATTCCATCTTTCATTAGATATCATACTGCAACACTGTATATAAACGGATTCTCATACAGTGAGAATCCTGGATTTATGGACAACAGAAACATGAATTGTTAGCTAAAAATGGGCTTTTGGTTTCCTGAATATGAACCTGAACATATAAACTGGTACGACAAACAGGAAAAAAGTTATTATTAAGAAAAACAATTGCGGACATCTGACCTTGTTGTGACCTTGAACCCATTTGTGTCAATTGCAAAAACGAATTAGATCATGTGCTGGTTAGAACGATAATTTCATACAAATTCTTCCATGTCTGTGACACAGACAGACAAGCCAAAGCACAAAGAAATCACTCTCTGAATTGCTTATTGCAACTTCTCTGTCATTTATCCATCAAATATACGTAAGACATGTCTCCACAACACAGCAGGTGTCACCCAGCTATTCTGAATCTGTTTTAAACGAGAAAAAATCTTAATGTATTAATATTAAAAATATAACATGAGGTTAGAAACTCATTCTTGTTATTTTTTGTTTTGTTTTTCTTAATTTCTATTTCATTATTTTAAAGCAATTAACCAAGCAACTGTGCACATCTGGGAACATCTGGGAATCGCACAGGATGAGCTGGAATCTGTGTTATAGGATGGAGAAGTCTGGACTGACCTTCTTAGCCTGTTGCCACAAACAAAAAGGCTTAAATTGACACCTGAATTATAAATATATAAAAAAAAATATCTGTTCTTCAGTGGAATAACCTCTAACCTTTGTGTAATGAGGTGACGTGGCTCCAGCGTCCCGCCCCTTCGCCCTTACTAGTGTGATTTGGTGGGAGAAAAATAGCGCGCTTTCGGTACACTTTTCAAATCGGATGTTTACTGCGGTGGAGTAAATTCTTGGAGTAAGAACTCAGCACCGGGGTGACTATGGCCACGGGAGTAGCGGTGAGTGTATGTGCTTCGGAGCCTGAGCCTGAGCGGAGTGAAGAGGAAGTGCGGGGAACAGAACCAGATGAGGAGCACCAGCAGCACCCCGGGCCTGCCGTGGGCCCTCAACATCGCCTCGCTAAATTACCCCTGTCCCGGATTAAAGCCCTCATGAAGGCTGACCCTGACGTAAGCCTGGCGAGCCAGGAGTCTGTATTCATCATAGCTAAAGCCACGGTGAGTGTCTGACCTACATGCATTACTATTTGTCTAGTTAATATAACCCAGTAATAACCCAGGCGTCAACATAACAGTAGCCAGAGGCTTTTAATTACAATAACAATTAATGTAAGAAGTATCAGGCTAAGTTTAGCCTGCTATCAGCAGCACCCAGTTAACAGTCTGTCTGTTGCTATCGCTAGCATGCTAGTTTGGTTAAGTTATTTTGAAGTCAGAGTAACTGGACTTAACGTCTTTGCTACGAATCTGTGAAAATATTAGCTATCTTAACAGTTCATAAGTGTTTGAGCTAATGTTATTATGATAATATGCTCGGTCGGGGTGGTCAAGTTTTTTTTTTTCTCCAGGAGAAAGTAGCTAACGCACGCTGTTAAAGGTTATGGACGTTTTCCGGTGTCGCCATGGCACCTAATTTGCATATTCATGAGATTGTCATTCTTATGTGCAAATCGAAACGGGTTAGATAGAGAAGATAATATAGAGAGAATATAACAGATATTTTATACGACATTTAGCAGAGCAATATATGTATAGTTGTTTGTTCATTGTACCACAAACTGTTCCATATTTCTGAAATAGAGTAAAAATCTATATTCAAATTTATGTAAAATCAAACAAAAATCTAGCAGTGGTAGATATATTATATAAAATGTGTGTGTGTGTATATGTGTATATACAGTATATAGTGTATATATGTGTGTATATATATATATATATTTGTGTGTGTGTGTGTATGTATATATAATATACTTCCATAAATCAGCAAGTACAAAACAGTGGACTGTCTATTAAAGGATAGTCTTCTTATACTAGTCAACAAGCCCTTAGAACTTTATGCATTTAAGTAAGCACTTATTTTCACAGGGCCACACCAACCTTGTAAAGAGTATATCTCAGAAAATAATGCAAACAAAGACCTGAAATGTTTGCACATTATTTATTACATACACACACACATTTCTTTCTTTCTTTCTTTCTTTCTTTCTTTCTTTCTCTATTTATTTTATAAGCTTAAAAGGTTAGATGGTCAAAAATCTTTAGTTATTTATTATCTTTATTATCTAATAAAGATAATATTATAATATAATAATATATGAAAGAAAATAATATAAAAATATTATTAAAGATAATATCTTTATTATCTAATAAAGATAAAGATTATTTATAATCTTTATTATCAGAACATAAACTTTACACACTAGTGCTCTCTGTGTTGTGGAGCTTCAGATGTAATCTTGGTTATTTTTCTATGGCTAGGTCAATGTGTGGTCTTGTTCCTAACATTATTATATAATTATGAGCTTTGTATAGGCCAGCCAGTTCTGTTAAAACATATCCCAATTTCTGTAATCTTTAAGGAGCTGTTTGTGGAAATGATATCCAAGGATGCGCTTGTTTATGCACAGCAAGGAAAAAGGAAAACTCTACAGAGGAAAGATCTAGGTACGTTTTATGAGAGTTTTATGTTTAGTGACTTTTAATCTTTGCTCTTGTATTAGTAATGTGTGTGTCTCTTTTCAACAGACAATGCTATTGAGGCAGCAGACGAGTTTGCATTTCTAGAGGGTAAGTAAGCAATTTCTAGCTAGTCTGAAATCACTTCTTGGTTATTTTAACTGGACATTACTTTAAAAAGACAACCTTTCATTTATAGAACAGTCAAATTAGCACATTTTCATATTTTCTTGAAATAACTAGTCTGTTTAATGATGTTGTGTGTTTCAGAATGTATAAAAAAAAAGGTAGTGCATTATTTTTAAATATTAAAACTCAGCATTCAGTTGAACAGCGCTGCTATAGGAATGCTTATTATATTTATAAATAGTCTGCTTTAACCTTTATTTCAGTGGGGCGACAATCTAGACCAAAACTGTGCACTTTACTTGGTGCTTGTTTTTTAATGATATGCCAAGTGGCTGATGGTAGGAGAAGGGAATTTGTTCTTTCACTGCAGTGTGAATGCATGTGCATTGTACTGCTAAGTGTTCCAATCTAACAACTCTGAAGGCCACTGAAGAACACGAACATTCATTTTTAAATTCAGTGACCTATTAGAGTTTAGTTGTGGTGTTTCTGTGCTATCTGAAGAAGGGATGTTTCTATAATTTTAATATCTGTAATATTTCTGTAAGTCATTGTTAATTGACATGTTTCTTATATTTTGTCTCTTTTATTTTCAGGTACCTTGGACTAACTTGAATTTTCCTTGCTGTAATAAGGAAAAATATTGACATTTTGTTTATTTTTGTACAGCTCTGAGCAGGGGAACTCTTTTTTTGGGGACAACTGGGGTTGTTTATGGTCATTTTTTAGTATGAAGATGTACAGCTTAGTATATATTGACAAATCTCATTGCAGAATTTGTCATTGTCTGTGAAGTGACAATTTTATTTGTGAATACTACTATGCTCTTGCAAAATATTTTAAAGTTGCAATAAAGATCTATTATTATTATTAGTTTGCTATTTGTCCAGTGAGGTCATTAAATCCCTAAGCAAGGCAATTTTTAGAATTTAAACATTAAAATAGTCCTGAAAATTTTTTTGGTTCAGTTTCATGCTATGTTATTGCTCAATTATTTTAAATTTTAAATTCTATAATTCACAAATTAAAGTAGCAAAACTACAATACCCAGTATACAATGTACTAATGTTAATGTTTCTGCTTGAAAATTACACCAGTATAGTACATTGATTTTATTTTATTTTATTTTTTTAATCAAACTAGAATTTGTATTCTAAATTGCTTATTGGCATTTAACATTTAATAAACTGGCATAAATCAGCAAGTACAAAACAGTGGACTGTCTATTAAAGGATAGTCTTCTTATACTAGTCAACAAGCCCTTAAAACTTTATGCATTTAAGTAAGCACTTATTTATATCTCAGAAACTAATGCAAACACAGACCTGAAATGTTTGCACATTATTGATTGGGAATAGTCTCAAAAATATGAAATCAGCCTGAGAGAGTCAGGTGTTGACATTTATTTTTTAAATTGCGAATTGAGGTGTATATAATGGGTCAAAATCTTTCACATTTTTTAAGCGTGCGTCCAGCACTTTAATCAGGAGGAATGTAAAAGAGATTTAAAAGCACTTGGACTTGGAAAATAGGATAAAGAAAACTGACTCCATGTGAGTTACAGCACATATCTGGTTAACCCAACAAAAGGAGCTCAACTAAGTTATAAGTTGTTAGCCTGTGCCCATGAAACTACGAGCAAAAGAAGATAAGTTATTTGTTGAGAAGTTTAGTATACTTTCGGAAGACCTGCAGTTGCACACTGTTAACCTTCTGTAGCTTTTCTCACTAGCACAGCTCTTGTGTATATTCTGGCTTAACAGTGTATTGTTGGGTGTCGCTGTCATTTCTGCTGTGTTAGAAAGTTTCCTTGAACATACAGTACCATCAGCTCTGACATGGGATATGGGTCCCATGTAAGAGCACACATTTTTACATTATTGTAATGTTTGATGTTATATCTATTATGTCTTGGCTTGTATCTGGATGATATTTTGGCATGAATGTCAGGGTCTTGTAATAATAAATAAAGTGGACAGTGATTGCATGTTCAGCCAGCATAGACAATATTACAGTTAACAGTTATAACATTTTAGCAATAGGATATTCGTCACTATAACAGGGCTCGTTATGCCTAGCAGGTTGGACTGCACTCCGCTGGGATTGTATGTCTTTGCTCACAGTTTTTCTTGTCAGTTTTTGTAAATCCTTCCTGATCTGCCTGTCTTTCCGCATGATTGTGATTTTTATAACTTCATACCAGTGAATCAGTGAGGCTTTCTTTCAGCATTGTTTGGTATATTTATGGCTGCACAATGTTCAATGTGTCCCAAAATGACCAAAAAAGTATGCAGAAAATGTGCATACCTTTCTGTCTTGGACACAGGCTTAAATGAAAAGGAATGTTTTTACAGCCGAATGATTCCAGCCTGAATTCTTGGTATCCTCTCCTGTACATATAGACTTTTTCTCATGACCTCAGATATGTGTTCCTCTTATCATCCTCATATGAATCAACTGACTTTGTTTAAATGGCAACAAAAACCTAATTTAATTCTGTTAGTGTTAAAAAAACTATTTTGTCTTGTGTTTATTATTTTCTGGGTTTTTCATCCAGTCTTATTGCCATGCTGCATTTATTTATGAAAAGGAACATCTGGCCAACTCAGAAGACTGTGATTTAATAGAAATCAAGCAGGTATCATTCCAAGTATTGAAAAATTTGAAGCAAAATATGAGCAATAAAAAGAAATAACACAGAAAACACTGATTGAAATGGAAAAGGGTGTAAATGTTTTTGCAAGTTATTGTTTATTAATTTTTTGCAATTAATGTGTAATTAATAATACATTCTAGTATCCCTTGATGGTTCTGTGGATGTTTACAACTTTTTTCTTTTCTTTTTGTTCTTTTAAGTGTAAAATATACTTATATCGATATCAGTTTATAGAATTTTAAATCTTGGGCATACACTCTTATGAAAAAATTAAGTTCTGTAGGTCCTGTTCTTATGAGGTTAGTACACTGGCCATGTTTCTACACAACCATTGCAACTCGCCATATTTTTTAATTTGTTTAGTAATTTCATTACTTTGCCACTCAAAGTACACATATGTTGTGGAAACAAATGATGGCCTTATCAGCTATATCACATGTGCAGGTTATTTTACTTCCTGAACAAGTGCAAACCTGAGTATGAGTTTATACAAATTCAAGGGAACCACAGGACAGTTTCCACAGAAACACTCATCACCTCCTACAGGTCTCAGTTTTAGTGTGCTTTCCGGTCCACATGACAGCTTTCACAGTTTTTATGTGAACTGTCTAATCTGCCAGTATGAGTGCCATCTTAGTTTACTAAAGTAGTTGGAATGTTTGGTTGCCTGCCAACTTCCATCTATCAGTCATACAACATCAGTCATCTACTGACCTGGGAGGGTGAAGGCTGATACATGCTTTCTCTGAAACATGCAAAGCCAGTAAACTATCTTTTTATATGCTGCTCATTCTGTCACAGGTCAATGAAAGACAATCTTCCACATACATGTGCTAACAGACACGTTAGTTTTGCTATAACAGGCAAAACAGTGCACAGACAATTTTGGCTTTGTTGATTAATTTTTACAGAATGCTGTAAAAGTATTATGTATTCTGTGATGTACATAGTAAACTGTTTGATGATCTTCAAGTGCACAGCTTTCATGCAACTGAAAGAGAATGAAAGCTGTGCACTTGAAGATCGTTTATGAATACTGAATAAATATTGATGCTTATGTTGAGAGGATTTTTCTTTTTTTTTTATCCTATAAATCCCTCTGTCCCAATTGTCTGTGACGAATCCCATAGGGTCCATCCATAACTAATGTCAAGTGGAACTTCTTTAGATAGCCATTGAACGACTGTTATAATTAATAGTTTATGGCGCTCTTGGTGTGTTTTAGTGTACTGCATCGTTACAGATGTTGAAACTTTTACATAAAGAAAGTACATATTGTGTGCATGTGCAGTATATGATGTAGTGTTTAGTCACTTGAAACCTCTCACATGGCCAAACTCAATTTACCCTCATTGAGACTCTCATTCATTATGTAATCATATCATTTCAGTTTTCTTTTGAACATGAAAACATTTTCTGCATCATTAGTGCTAAACCGTGAAAAATGGCCTACGCAACATGTCATAAGCCAAACTAGTAACAAATCATAGATGTATGTTATTCGGCATATATATTTATATAAATGGCGTATAATGTACATGTTTATATTTATACATGTTTTTTTTTGTTTTTTTTGTTTTTTTTTTTACAAAAAAATAAGTTATCCTTACACCTCATATACTGCTGTAAATCCTCATCATCTTGGTGTGAAGCACTTGGAAGAGAGGAGAGAGGAGACACAGAGCGAGGATCACACACAAGCAAGAACAGCGAGGAGGAGGTGGGTGTGTTAGCATGTGAGAAAACGACAGCAGGCAAAGGGAGGGAGTCAGTGAGTGGAGAGAGATAAAAAAAAAATCCTTCCAGAAGATAGCAGATAACAGAACACAGTCGTTTGTTTTATACGGAAGATTGACCATGTTGCTGCAGACCCTCTTCATGCTCTCTGCAACTGTTTTTTTCGGCTATCTGGAAGGTAAGAGGAAAGAAACAGCACTGCTGATTTGAGATGCTCAGGAGTTTTGCATTAGTGGCATGTCAAAAATTGGCAGAAGGAACAGATCATGGTGGAAGGTATAGAAGGAATTATCTGTTTGCTGTAATAAGCTTTTGATGGTAATCAGCCATGTGTGCTGGTAAGAACGAGGCTGCTCTGTGTTACTATGCCAGCCACAAGAAAATCTAGCACATTAGCTTGTTTTTGTTTGCTCTGCATTTCCGATCATTACAATATCTGTAGTGTGGCATAATCCTCATCTATAATGAAGAATACATAAATGTGAATATGTGAAGGTCATTTGTGTCAGCCATATTGTGTCATGCTTGAGCAGTAACAAAACACGTGGATGTACAACACCACCCATGTACTACATATTTCAATGTGCATTCTAACTATTGTTGATGTTTTTTATTTTTTAATTTTTCCATATTGGAAGTACCTCCAGTGATGGGCATGTAGATCAAGAATGGCAAAGTTTGCAAGATTTTGTCTGAAAGTTTGTTGCCTTTCTGTTAATTGTCATTAAATGGTATCTCTTTGGCAGGAAAGGGTGTTCAGATGCAGAGGGATGTTCAGTGTTGTATGCAGTACTCGCAGCAGAATGTGCGGACCAAAGATGTTCTTAAGTTTGAGGTGCAGACAGAGGGGCCAGACTGCAGCATAAGAGCCATCATGCAAGTATTTCAGTCATCTTGAAACCATTACATACCTGAAAAACTATAGCTTTTTTTTTATTAAATATCGTACAATCCTTGCAGGTCATGTTTTTGTCATGAAATATGGTATTGTCAGTCAAGAATGCACTCGAGGCTGGATGAAAAATAGCAAAATGGTTGTTCTTAATGGGCCAATTTTTCTTGTGCTGATTTAAACCTCCATTTTAGATAAAAAGAAATCTAAGAAGGAACGAACTTTGTCTGACTTATTTGGCTCTGCGTAAATCCGGACAGATTGTACACTAAGAAGGTGGTGAAGTGTGCAGACCCCAGGGACAGGAAAGTGAGGAGATTACTGAAGAAACTGAGGCAGAGAGCCAAAGCCCACAAGTCCATGCAGGTTCTGCCGCAAAGACGTTTGCCTGTCATGTCAAAGGTCAGTCTTTTTGTATCATTGTAAGATGTTTTTTAAGTTTATTTTTATGATTATATAGTGTCGAGATCTTAAATCTTATTAAATAAGGGTTGGTGTGGCAGCAGACTTTCATTCCAACCAAGCTGGAGATTTCACTCATTTAACCAGTTCATCTTAGTCTCCAATCATCTATCAGGTGTACCTCCAATTTAGCTGTAATAAAATTGTAGCTACTTTGTGCCTTTGCAGTAACCCCTAGGATGTAACCCCAGACCTCCAGTGCTACTTAAAGTGCAATAAAATTACATTTTGTAGGGATGAAAGGACAATATTTTCGTGATGTAACCTCAAACAAAACTGACTTGAGAGGCTATTCCACTTAAATTTTGATATAGGCTACAAGCTAGCAAATTGTTTGAGTAAGTAGAGGGTTGACAGTGTACAGTTTTTGAGCAGTTTCAGTGTTCTTTATAACAGGCTTATTTCATGTAACGGGTGAGGCAAATACAGAAAAGATAATACGAGGTTTGCCGAGTTTCACCAAAATGTTCTTCCTCAAATACATCTTAATAAAAGCTATTATTAAAACTATTACAGAAACCTCAAAGGAAGAGACGTTTTTCTTCAAGGTCACTATGCTCCAAACATAGTTCTAATGAATAAATATATTTATATACCTGTATGCATTGGACTTTGTTTGTATAAAGTGATTGTTTTAATACAGGTCATTTGCTATTAAACAGGGTTTTGGCCTTTGGAATGTGTAAAGTAGCCCAATTTGGTATAAAAATGAAAATGTTCACAGAACATTGGGCAGTATGATTCCAGCTCCTATGGGCCTTTAGTAGTGCTTTCATACAGTTTCTATTTTTGACCACTAGGTGAAAATAAGCCTGTGGAGATAAATCCCACAAAGTCCCACAATTTCATCTCATCTAGAATTGCCTTATATTTGTCAACCTTTTTAAAGTTCAGTAGTCACTCAAAAGAAATAATTACTATTTTAACGGAAATCAAACCAATGATACCAACTAAGCTCAGGCTGTCTGGGAAAACCATTCACATTGAAATTGTGAAACAGAAAAGATGTTTTATCTCAAACAAAATTTATACAATTGAGTAGTTGAAGGTTAAGGGCCTTGATTAAGTGTTCAACAATGGCAGCTTGGCAGTATTGGGGTTTTAATTCACAAGTTCAATTTCTTATCCACTGAGAATTTACGTGGATCACTGCATTTAAAGATTTCAATCCAATTCTGCTGAAAGACATCCTGTCCATACGTATACCTCTACATACAGTATATGCCCAACTCTTTTTATATTAAATAAGTTTGTACTATGATTATTAATATCCATGCCAATCTCAGTCTCTCACAGTTACTCACAGCTTTATTGTTGTCTCTGACATGGTATTATGGTATCATGGATGAGGAAATCACTGATGATTCATTCAGTTCTGCTTTGTTCACTATATTTCTTGTGTTTAATGTCTGTAATAGGTCATTTAATTTCAACATTCTGTCTATTGATCAGATGTAGGTCTGTTTTGCAACGAATATGTATATATGTATGAGAGTATGACATTTTCTCAGTTCTGTGAGAAAAGCACACTTGACCGCCTTGACAGGCAGACACACTTTTTACCACTGTGTTTGATACTGGCTCCTTAACCCAGGTATTTTTGCAGAAACACAGTCAAAACAAGGGTAGAAAACAGACAAAACAAAAAACATTTTCATTTTGTTTTGGTAAAAATTTATGTATGTTTATGTAGGTGTAGATGGATATTCATGCCTGTTTGACAGAATTTAGCCACAACAATATAAAGTCTCCTGTTCAATACTGATCTCGGGTTTACTTTCATTTACTGTTCAAGTTCTCTCATGTCAGCATTAGTCTACTTTGTATTCTCTTCCATTAGGTGGATTGGCAAGGTAAACTGCCCTCAAGATAGAATGAGTGTATGAATGTGTCAGACTAGCATCCCACACAAGGTGTATTCCCAGGATAGGCTTGAATTTCACCACAGTTCTGACTAAGTCAAAACAGAAAGCCACTATGGCTCAGCCACTATGATATGCTAGGCTCAAACTAATATATAGTCTGCTACAAATATATAAAAAGGTAACACTTACCAGTTAATCAGTTATTTTAGTTAGATTCATACTAGCAAAGGTCTGAAGTTCAGTGGTAGGAACTTGACGAAGCATGTTGTTTTTGACCACATGGAAAGAAAGGAAAAAAGTGGTAGTGAATCCACTAGTGTTTTTTTTTCTTTTTTCTCTCTTTTCTTCAAAGAGGTATGCAGTGACTGAAATGACTGTATAATAAATTTATCTTACTGATGATTATTATTACTGTTTTTTTTTGTCTCCATCAGATCCAGTAATTAATGGAGTGAATCTGACCACTTTAGCCTTTTCATCTGTCACTGTCTTCTTGAACGTATGTAGATCACTGATTTTCAATACAGAACATGCAGTATGCTGTCCCTCTGAGACATGTAATATTTTAGATCTCTTGAAAATGACTGTTAATCTATATATGCCAAAGCATTATTTTTAACTCTGTACTTCAAGCTTGTTCATTCTCTATATACATTATATGTGTATCTTATAAGCTATACAAGCTGTTATATAGAGTTAAAGTGACATGACTGTTCCTGGCTCAAAAATAGTGCGAATACATATTCTATTATGTATGGTAATGCAATCAATTTTTATATATACAGAAATATTGGAAAATGCTGTGTACATTGTTTTGTTTTTATTTTGAAAAAAGAAAGATGGAGTTCTTTGTCTTTTCAAAAGGGCAAAATTAAGCGCGCACACGTTTCTAAAAAAATTTTTAAAACAAGAGTTGCCGCTATAGTAGTTTTACTTTGGAAGGATTAAAAAAAGACCTCTAAGGAATACTTTTACTAAAAGTGTAGCATTAATCAGGATTTGTTGAAATAGTGGCCATGGATGGGTCTGATTGTTACAAACAAAATACTTAAAGTTGCAGAACTGTGATGTTTCTGGGAGCATTAACAAAACTAGCTTGACACCGACACAACCTCATGACTAAGACTTAAATACATTATGCAAAATAAGAACTAATCTGGCATATGGTCAGAATTTTGGTTTCAGCAACTGGCTAAAATCCTGCTGACAACTATTCAAGTTGTCAAATGATAACCAGTTTCACAATTTACACCTGATATTGTCTAGTGGATGACTTTGGGTACTCCTTACCTGTGGACTAATGTGGACCCAGTGCATTAAAATACAGAGGTACACACAATTACACTCATTATCATCACTATCATCTGTCATTAATGCTGCACTGCTACATGTTGCCACATATATGCTGTATTTTTGACACAAGAAAGAAAGCATAAAAGTTCAGTTGTTCATTTGTTTTATTTTTAACTTTTGTTAAAACAGAATATCTATTAACCATCAGCATGCCAGTTACAAGGCAGCAAAAAAAAACCTTCCTAAAGTTTTGAAATGATAAGCTGTTTGAAAAAGAACAGCACAATATTGTGTGCTTTAAAAATATTAGTAATTTTTATATTTTCCTTATATTTTAAATCAAGATATTCCCCTTTAGGCAGTACTGTCAACAAATCAGATATAGACTGAATCGTGAATCAGTTTCTCAAAAGATTCTGAACAAGAGATGTCAAAAGTTTCTGTCTTTAAATATTAGATAATGTATTTTCAAACATGTTTTAATTAAAAGTATTTAGATATAAACCAAACCAGAAAGGTGACAAATTTACAGTCTGAATGATTAAGGAAGTCAAATCTAGGGGAACACTGTGCATTTTGTAATGCATCAAGGCATGATGCAAAGACGACAGAATCAAGGGTGTTTGTCATCAAAATAAAGATCAAGGGAATGTTACATAAACTGATACACTCACTGCACGGCTGAAATGAAACAGCAGCTGTTGCAAATTCAATAGTGCAATTGTGACATGCTCAAGATTGGAAAGTAAATGACACCATTGTATAATACAGAGCACAGCACTTAAAGGCAATACACACACGGCTTTCTGTCTTTCTGTCTGTTGAGTTTTTTATGCTTTATATCAATGTATCTGTCTAAAAAACAGTCATTATTTTAGAAAGACAACAATAAAAAGAAAAAAGAGTAAAGGAAAAGTCTGAGGAGCCTTTTTTTTGCTGTTCGCCATGATTCACTGATAGCAGGTGCTTAATATAATGTAAGCCTAATATTAATGTATTGTGTTCTGTAAAACAAAATATTAAAATGCTGATATGCTTAATTTTTCTGTAAGGAGGTCAATTTCAAATTGTTGCTGTATAAGAGGAAAAAAAACATGACCAGGTGTGATGGTCTAGTCAAATGATAAACAGTTATACACACTGCTTAAGGCCACATTAAATGTTTTTCTGTAAAACCAAGCTACGGCATGTTTAATTATTAAATAAATACACTATTGGGTGTAAGATGTATACAGTAAGATATCAGGTCTTACAGGCAGCTCAGTCACACTGTAAACTACTGATAAGGATAGAGGCTAGGATAAGGATAAAGTGCTACCAAGATGGTGTGCCCATTAAAACACAGAAGCTCCAAATAATCCAGTTCCTTAACATTTTATTTTCAAGCAATCATGAGACCAGAGTTGTATGGTATCTAAATCAAGAAAACAACATTTTAGAATTTAAACACATAACCAATCAATCAATCACAAAAATTACAAATATGAAGCAAACAATAATACTAAGCATTACATAACTTAAATACATTTAAAGAAATACAGAAATTAATATAAACTTACAAATTCAAGCACTCATCAACTCTGAAGCTCCCCATGAGCTGTTGGATACCACACTGAACAAAGAGCCACTAATTAACAATTTAACGCAGCTGTGGAGACAAAGCTCCTCCCACCCTGCTACAAAGAATTCTCAACACACACAGTTCCTCTTTACTAAACTAAAATGTCACAAATGAACAAAAAGATGAAACCCATACCTTGTTTTTGAATTTACACACTTGTAAAGTCAAAGCAATACCACTGTACCATTCTAGATGCTGTATATTCTGATGGTTATTAGACTGCTGTTTTACTGTTTTGATGACCGAGACAATCGTCCTCCTGGTAGTTGACCTCAGTCACAGAGCTGCTGGTCCCAGGATCAGTGTTCTGCAGTTCCTTTCTTGACAGGTGTTCAACAATGCCGGCTCCAATTGAGTCTCCTAACACATTGGTGGTGGTTCTGAGGCGATCCCTGTCCCAGTAAACAGTTAGAAGCTATAGACATTTAGAAGTCTTTCCAATAAACTTTGATTTTATAAAGAGAATGTGTTGAAGCTGATCTGAGAGAATATGTCTGAAAATGGCTAAAAACACAATCATTTTCCAGCCATGGATGGTATGGTGGCTGTTGTATTGCTATTAGAACATTTCATAGTGTATTCTCTTACACTAGGCCTGCATTATGTATTAGTAACCTTTTGCAAGAGTGCTCTCTGCTGGAGATGTGGCAAATGTGACATTTAGTCAAGACTTACAGGAACCAATCCACAGCAACGATGAGTGATATGTCCTCGGTGGGCAGTCCTACAGATGTCAATACCATCACCATGGTTACAAGACCAGCTTGAGGAATGGCTGCTGCTCCAATGCTGGCAGCTGTCGCTGTGATACTGGAAATTTTTATATTTTAACAGTAAGAAACAGATCTAGACTTTTTTTATGTTATAGTTTTGCAACCAAAAAACTTTTGATCAAAATTATTGTGTACTGTTATGTTAATTTATTGGTTAGTGTTACCCGATGGTAAGGATTTGTCCAAAGTTCAGGGCCATGTCATTAACTTGGGCTATGAAAATGGCAGCCACTGCATCATACAGAGCTGTACCATCCATGTTTACGGTGGCAAGACAAGGCATGATACACGTTTGTTCACGTGGATGTTCTCCTCCATGCAACGGTGGGTGATGGGAAGGGTAGCAGAACTACAATAAAATTAAATTAAAAATACTTAATATGTTTAATGTTCCAGCTGACAAAACAACTCGTAGACCATATTTGCCAATTGGTTAGTGCTCCTAGAAAGAAAAGAGTTTGTGAATGACATACTGCAGAAAACAGACAAGTTATTTTATTGTAGAAGATGATAGCCATGGTCTCATCCTGTTTATTTTGCATGGTAGAGTAAATACCTAAAAATACTGATAAGCACTTGGGTATAATCAAATTTCATTATATTTGTAGTTGCAAAACTAAAACCTTAAACCTAAAACTAAAACCTAAAAACCTAACGTTTAAAAAAATTCAAGAGTGATCAAATATAAAATCAAAAACATTTATAAATCAATTATTTTACATAATTAATCCGTTACGGGGGTTCCACACTGGTTCAGGTTCCTCTTGGAGGAGGGGGTACCAGGTCCGGCCCATTATCCACTCGAGTAGTGGATAGAAAAGCGAACAGGCATATTAGTGCTTCACTATTATGTACTTTCTAATACTCCATAAACACTAAAAAATAACGTCCTATTTTCTCTATAAATCTGGAGCTCCACAGCATGTTATTAAGGTACCTTGACGATGTTCCAAATGCTGTAATTAAAGCCTGAAGCAGACCAGAGATGAAAATGAAAGGGGTCCTATGTGTCCCCACATAGAAAAGTGGAGGCAGAACAATGACGCTGTGGATGAACAGACCGACGATGACACACACCATGTACATTCCTAACTGCCCTGCAACCTCTAAAAAGGTCTTTCATTTCTAATAGCTTCCCAGCAATTAGAAAGAGGATGCAAACAGGAGCATACCTGAGAATGTGTGAAGTGAAATATCAGAAAATATGTGCCCAGCCAGTTACTATCAAAGCATAATTTACAGACATACATCATTTTATTTGTGAGTGCGTGTTAAAGGCTATGAATGCAAACACAACCAACAAACAGAAACTGATCCACACAGAATCAATTAATTACAGAATATAGGTTGACACCACATAGTGATTGCAACTATGAGCATCATGACATCATTGATGGAGTTAAAAAAATCCTTCAGTGGCTGGCCCTGCTGCTTCAATTTCCCAATTACCAGGCCAAAGAGCAATGAGAACACCACAAGACCTAGAGAATTCATTCCATCATCTCCTCCACTGTCTCCTGGTTGGTCTGCGGGACATTTTAATACACCATAACAGTGATGTTCTTTGTCCAAACGATTTTCTTGAAATGTGTTTTGTACTAGAACAGATAAATTAAGATACATCTTTAAGGTGAAGGCAAACTATATTGAAAAGAAACATCATACAGTATAATATTTAAGCACCCTTTATACACCTGTTTAAAGCAGACTTCCAATGAATTAGAAGGGACCATATTATAACACTTTTTAATCGAATTGCGCGCATGAACCAGATAGATCTACGGGGTTTCCTTTCTCATGATCAGCATTGCCACGTTTTCTGGCTGCCATTTTGGACTTGGAGCGGGAGAAACAGGTTTCGGGTGAGTAATTAACGTTGATTAATTTTAAACACTTGAAATGAAAAGTCCAAACGCAAATTATATATTAACCTTACGCGGTTATATTAGCGCAAGCTACACGTACGTAATTAGTAGTTGGTTTCCGCAAAAAATGGGCAAAGTTAATATTTAAGGCTTTTTGTTAAGGCTATTGTTAGTCCAAGTTAAGTCTCAATGTGGCGCTATTGCGATGTTTAAGAGGACGTGGTTGCACTCAGTATTAACATCGTATGTTAAGATATTTTTCACGTTCTCATTAAAACGAAGTGTTAAACCGGATTTTTATAAGATTTTTATCCAGTCTGTGCCCAGGTATTCGAGACAAAGATGTGTTTGACTTTTGACTAAGTTACGCTGTACCGCAAGACTGATTCTAGAACAGTCTGCTGTACTGCGCTCTCTCGCTGTACTTTGACGTCATACGCCGTTCAGTCTGCGCAGCGCTGTATAACAGCGTTCTTGTCGACGTCACACGAAACCCACGAATCTCCCGGTATTCACTAAATTGCAGGGGTTTCGTTACCACGACGTAAAGTGGGCGTGGTTTCTGGAGGTCTTGGAAAACGCCCTCTTTAAAAAAGGCATACCTACGATGGATAATTAAGGACAAAACTGTCATACAGGTCTATATTATATTTTATATCTATTATGCTTTATTATCTTACAGTTAAACTGTTTTCGAAAACAAATAAACAACCAAAAACTACCGTAGTTTAACTACGGTTAGGGATAGATTATCAAATAGGTCACGCCTACCCGATGACGCAATATCTGTTACGCTGTTCTGAAATCCCTGGAAATAAGTGCATCCCGTAGCTGTCTATGAAATGTGTAGATGGTCCGCCATTTTGTAAACGCTAATGTTAAATGCTCATGTGCTCCTGAAATGCATTTAATTTGATTTATACCAGTTCCAGTTACCGGGTTATTATGTTCAATATTGTATACATATTTACATTATATTTTTCTTTGGTTAATCAGAGTTTATGTATGACACAAATGTACATGCACTTCTTCAGTAAATGTTTAAACAGACATTTCTGTGCAAACAAGTGTAATACAGATATTTGCTGCTAATGCAGAAAGAAAATTTAATGTTAATATAACATGGCAGATCTGATTATAAAATCAGCAATGTTAAATGTGTAGGGTTTACATGTATTTCTTAGGTTCATAGGCCTTATATGTTCAGTTATATATTATTTATGTATTATTTTATTTAAATGCATAAAATAATTTTTGAATTGTATGAGTAGATTTAAAGAAGAAAAGTGAAAAGCTCAAATGTTTGTGAAATAAGAAAAAAACGTAAATGTGCATTGTGCTTATTGTGTACGTCAGTCACCACCCGGAAGCAGCCAACACGGAAATAACTGTTGGCCTTTGCATCGAGTGGTGTGCGTGAATGACTAATTGTGAGTGCTAGTTGTGTACTAGACGATTTTCTGACAGTTATAGTAGCTGTTCTTTAAGTCCTGGTAATGTTTAACACGCAAGTGCCGTTACTCTTCACTCCGAGCAATAATGCTAATGCTAAGCTAGAATGTTAGCTCCATGTTAGTCCTGTTTATGCCGTTAGTTCCTTTGTTGATTTATTACTAGCAGTAAGCTGTGAGTTTATCTTTATCTGAGTTATATCTATTTAGTATATAGTGACTGAACCGTATTACTGATGTTTGTTACATGCTTATGTGACATGCAGCACCATATTTAAGTGTAAACTGTTTATTAGAGCTTTATTTGTCACTCTAATGCCTGTGGGTTATCATTGTTTAAGTTAAAGTGCTTATGAATCATCCTACTGAGGGTTATGTTAATTTCTACTCTCTTCTGTTATAGAACCAAGCCATATTATTTTTCACCACGTTACATCATAATACTCCATACCTCATTACTACACCTATCTACATGCCCTCCTCCACAAACTGTGTACATCCAACCTAGTACTAAAGGACCTTTTTTGCAACCACGGCTCTGATCCAGTTGCCTGTGTTCTTACAACGTGTTACCGATACAACGAGAGAGAGGCTAGGGGTATTTGAACCTCTTTGTAATACAATCCTGAGATACAACCTCCCAATCTTTCCAACATTGGTGGTCCTTTGAGCCGGATCCCAGCCATTGCTCTCGGATAAAGTGTATTTATTAAACAGAGTATGCAGCCGGATAGAGTACTTTCAGAGAGCGGTAGGCCTCGTCGTCATTCCCATCCTCCTGTTTACCTTAATGATTATGAGCAGCCTTATTTCTGGCAAACACGAGCTACTGGGCATTTGTGGTCCAGCAGAGAGCCTAGCTTTGTGACTATATGTCAAGAGGTACAGGCCATCACTGGTTCTTGAGTCTCCTTTCAGATTTCACCTATAACTCAGCCCCAAGGGGTCTTCAGGATCACTGCTGCCATCACTGCTGAGCATTTGGGTCTCGCCGACCAGACCTACCCACTAGGAGTCCTGGAAAGGTACCGACCCCTCAAGAACCTTCCATTACAGCCTTTCAAGCAAGTCTGCCCACTAGTGCTCGTCGGAGTTGACAATACTCACCTCATCACTCCTATCTCCCCTGTGAGACTTGGCCCATCTGAGGGACCTGCAGCCAAACTGACGATGCTTGGGTGGACCTTGCAGGGACCTGTAAGACTCGGGAGAGAGCAATCATTCTCACCAAGTTGCTTTTTCATCTCCTTAACCCCTCTCGAGCTGGAGTTGAAGAGTGATGTCGAGAGTTTGTGGCAGATCGATGTCCCCCTTTATCGCTGCGAGAGACAGTTCACCAGATCCATAGGGGATAGCCTCCATGTGCCTCTTGGAGGCCAAAAGCACTAGAGTTGAGGTCAATGGTACTTTTTGGATCAGAAGTGGTGCCCGGAGAAGTACTACAAGCAGATCTGTCGGAAATCGAAGCCATCCTATACTCTAAACCTTTTGGATATGTTCCCTCCCTCATAGCTAACTTAGACCCAGTAACTCCCAACTGTCTGCTTATGGGGCGGCTCCTTACCCTAAGTTGTGTATCCCGAATCAGAGCTCCTCGCCATACGGAGATGGAGACACTCCCAGGGGCGGACAGTCATGTAAGGATTGTTGAGCTTCAGATCAAGGGCAGAAACTTCACTCGGGCCATAATCCGCCTTATTGTGCTTTCGGAAATTCCTGAAGGAGATGAGCCCCTGGAAGGCAAAGATCACCCAGCGGAAGCCTGATTCGTATCCATGGAGCAAATTTACCCATAAATTTGGGGCTGGCAGTGTTGGAGAGGCAGGGCTTATCATGCATGAGTCACCACCCGGAAGCAGCCAACACGGAAGTAGCATCTGGAGAGAGAAGCTGGGGCTGGGGCTGTTGGCCTTTGCATCAAGTGAAGTGGTGTGCATTCATGACTATTGTGAGTACTAGTTGGGTACTAGATGATTTTTTTGAGTTATCCAAAACAGCTGTTCTTTAAGGCCTGATAATGTTTAGCACGGAAGTGCCGTTACTGTACACTCCGAGCGATAGTTAGATACCATTAGTTCCTTTGTGGATTTATTACTAGCAGTAAGCTGAGAGTTTATCCTTATCTGAGTTATATATTTAGTGCATTTGGTGACTGAGCTGTATTACTAATGTTTACCTTAGTTAATCTGCTGGTTATGCTTATGTTACATGCAGTGCCATATTTAAGTGTAAACTGTTTATGGCCTTATTTGTCACTCTAAGGCCTGTGGGTTATCATTGTGTATGTTAATGTGCCTATGAAAAATCCTACTGAGGGTTATGTTCAATTTTACTCTCTTCTGTTGTAGTACATTATATCATAAAACTCCATACCTCATTACTACACCTATCTGCATCTACATGTCCTCCTCAACAAACTGTGTACATACAACCTTGTAAAAGGAAACTTTTTTTCTACTACATCTCTGATATAGTCACCCGTGTTCTGACAGACACAGTGAGAGATAGGCTAGGGGTATTAGAACTTCCTTAGAATACAATCCTGAGATACAACCTTCTGATCTTCCCTACAAGGTCTTTGTTCCTGCCATAAACATTGTATGTAATAAAAGGATGGGGACTTTAAGGGAGTGTGTGTGCAGGATTTGATAACTCAAAAGGGGTAAATCTTCAGTGACCTGGGAGGTCACATTAACACAGATGCACACAAACATACACACACACACACATCTGGGGTACAAAAGGGAGAGCTGAAACAGCACTCTACACTGTATGGAAGAAGTCTTTTGCGGCAGCTTCTTAGCTTTTACCACCACCTCCGAGTCTGTGTGTTTTTTACTTGTAGATCAAAACGGCCACCACATTTTTGGAGGTTCCACCGAGATTTCCCCTGTCTGTGTGCCAGTCTTTAGGTTGATCCCTGATTGGTCTGGACCGGACCAACACGAAGACGGTTACTTCCTCGAACCACGCAATTGACTACTAGTTGGGAGCAATCTGGACAATGGCGAGACTGTCCCAGGGATGGGATTCCGAGCTAAGTGGTAAGATTTCGATTTATTTATGTTCTCAATCTTTTCCATCTTCAAACAATTTGTCTCAAGGATAGGCAGAATTTTGGATTCTGGCCAACGGTTCCAGGAACTGGTAAAGTTACATGAATAGTTTTGGGATCTGACGGTGTGCTGCAACACGTACACTTTAATCATGTTAACTACCTTCAGCAAGTTTTGAGGAATGCTTTTGGAACAAAAAACAGCACATACTGTATGACGGCCACACCATGTTTGAGATATAACGCTGCTTTTGTGGGAAACGTGAACTCTTGCGTAAAGAGGTGGAATACTTGGTGAAAAATGAGTTGGCAATTCCTAGTTGTAGTCCGTGGAGCTCACCTTGTGGGTTGGTGCCAAAACCAGATGGCACTTTTAGACTTTGTACTGATTATAGAAAACTCAATGCCATAACCGTCACTGAGTCATTTCCGTTACCACAAATTGATGATTGCATTGATACTGTAGGTAAAGCCACTTTTGTCACAAAATTAGATATTGGATATTGGCAAGTTCCACTGACTCCGAGAGCTTCAGAACTATCTGCTTTCGTTACTCCAGATTAGTTTTTACAATATACAGTAATGCCGTTTGGGCTGAAAAATTCTCCTGCTACTTTTCAGAGACTGGTTAACATTGTACTTGCTGATGTATCAAACTGTGTTGCCTATTTGGATGATTTGGTCATACACTCCTGTGATTGGACTGGTCATATGGGATCCCTTTGTGCTGTCTTCACTAGACTAAAAGAAGCTGGGTTAACGGCAAACTTGGCAAAATGTGAGTTTGCACAAGCCACTGTGGTTTATCTTGGGATGAGGGTTGGCCAAGTAAATGTTTCTCCATTGGAGGCTAAAGTTAAGGCCATTCTTGACTTTCCAGTTCCCACCACCCGACGGGAATTACGTAGATTTTTAGGAATAGTTGATTATCACAGAGGGTTTTGTAAAAACTTTTCTTCGGTTGCTGAGCCATTAACGTCCTTACTAAGTCCCACTACTACATTCAAGTGGTCTCCTGATTGTCAAATTGCTTTTAAAAATGTGAAAGCTTTGTTGTGTTCTGCTCCTATTCTAGTTGCCCCTGATTTTGCCAGACCTTTTAAACTGGAGGTTGATGCAAGTGGTGTGGGAATCGGAGCAGTGTTGTTACAGGAGGATGTGAAGGAAGTGAACCATCCGGTTTGCTACTTTTCTCGAAAGTTAAAAAACACCAAGTAAAGTATTCCACGATTGAGCGAGAAGCTTTAGCTTTACTGTTGGCCCTACAGCACTTTGAGGTATATGTTGGTTCAAGTGTCTTGCCTGTAGTGGTATATACTGATCATAACCCGCTTGTGTTTTTGTCCCGAATGTATAACCACAATCAATCATGAGATGGTTTCTTGTAATTCAAGAATATAACCTAGAGATGAAACATAAAAAAGGTATTGAAAATAAAATTGCCGCTGCTCTTTCTATAGTTTAAAAAGAAAAAAAAAATCAACTACTGTGTTTTGAGAATTTTTTTTTTTTTTGTGTAGGGGCTTGTTATGTGTCAAGGCACGTACTGTATTTTCCGCACTAAAAGGCACACCTAAGAGCCTTAAATTTTCTCAAAAATCGGCCGTGCGCCTAATAATCCGGTGCGCCTTATGTGTGCACTGAGTTCCAAAAATCTGTAAAAATGTTGTTGTGCGACTTTGGTAAGCACTCCGCTTGATTGACTGTCGGATCATTTCTCGCTGACACAGGGACGTAATACACACACTACGTATGCTGGCAGCGATAAACCAATCAGAGAACATTGCGTAATACGTACAGTACGTACGCTTACCTCCGCCACGCCTCCGGTAGGTATACTACCGGTATGTTGCAAAACATTTGTTTCTTCCTAACCATTATGCGCTCCACACTCCAGTCCAGTAGGTGGCGGTAAATGCACCTTAAGTTGGTTTGCCATCCACCAATAAAAATCAGAAGAAGAAAAAGAAGACATTTGTTTGTCTAAGGACCCCTGAAAATGGCACCACTGAAGAGACATGTTTACGAGGCACAATTCAAACTACAGGCTATCAGTTACGCAGTTGTAAATGGGAATAGAGCAGCTGCGAAAGATTTCAACATCAATGAATCTGGTTCGGAAGTGGAGGAAGCAAGAAAATGAACTGTGCCAAGTTAAGAAGACACAGTAGATGAGGACTTTGATGGATTTGTGGGAGAAGATTGATTAAAAAATAATGTGTGTATTGTTAAATAGTAGAATAAAGTTGAACTAAACTCACTGTTTTGCTTCCATTACCTTTTTTGTAGACCGTATGTTTTAGCATGTGCCTTATAATATGGTGCGCCTTATGTATGGGTTAAGAACAGAAATAGACCCCGTAATTGAGACTGCGCCTTATAATTTGGTGCGCTTTATAGTGCGGAAAATACGGTATTTTGCAGGCTGCGTGAGCGCGATGCAGTTTACCCAATACCGGTCAGGGTACGGACACCGTCCCGGAAGAAGTCCGCGACCATAAAAGCGCGAACATCGTGTCAACTCATTGTTGGGTTGTTGGTTGGCGAGTTGTTGGAAAGTTATCTGCTGTGTATTTTGCCTTTGCGATTTATGCTGTTGGTGTACAATATTGTTTTATTGTCCCTCAGTACGGGACTGAAAGAGGTAAGAAGGAGCGCCCTCATACATTGTACACCACGTAGTATACGTCCGTCTCTATAGAGACCTCAGGTAAGGGGCGGTGCTCCCTCTGTATTCTAGTTAGCGAGGGAAGCATAGCGTAGTTAGGATTTTGGTTTCACTTTTGTTTGTAGATGAGCGTGACTAATATAAAGCAGTGTTAGGTAAGCGGGTTTTGACTTTCTGTTTGTTTCTTTGCTTTGGCGCCGCCGATTTCCCAGTCCCGCCTGTTGTACAAAGTACAAACCATTTGTATATAATTCTGTATATATGATTGTAAATACATTTACCACTTTGTACAGTAAAGAAATAACTCACCACAAGCATTGTGTCCGCATATGTCATTACTGTTGTCGGCAATTTATAGTAATTATCACACTGTACCAGTTAGTCTTTTCCATCCACTCACATCCACATTGGTCATCACTAGTTGCTGACTCTGAGAACTCCCTAGACTTAACTCGGGGTCATAACAATGTACAACTCTTAACCCTGCCACACAGCGTTACACGACTTTGGGACGTTGTGGAAACATCAGGGTTTTTGACCTCCTTGGGCAAACCCATCATGCACCATGGCCTAATAGCTCACCTCCTGGAGGCAGTCCTCCTTCCAAAAACAATTGCAGTATGTAAATGCGAAGCGCATATGCGTAATAATGATCCTTTTCCATAGGTAACAACAAAGCGGATGCAGTGGCAAAGGCAGCAGCAAAACAACCTGAGCAGAAACAAAACACAAACATCAAGACTAAACTGACTTCTTCTATCCTAGATCTCACTGAATTACAAAGTATGAGTGATCATGAGGAGAAACAACGCTGGAGAAACCTGGGATGTGTCCAAAAACAGGGTGTTTGGTATGGTCCCTCAGGGAAACTGTGTTTACCAAAAAAATTGTTTCCTTTTGATGCTAAATTGATATATGGTAAAGACCACTTGTCAAAAGAAGGGATGGTAATGGAAGTAAGGAAACGTTGGCATGTCATAGGCTTTACTGTGTAAACGCTGTCATATGTGCAACAAACAACGTTGGGAGAGGCATCTCGGTTACTCCGAGCACATATTCGCCACCACAAAGGCCATTTGAACACTTACAGATGGACTTTATGGAGCTAAAACCTAGTGAAGGTAAGAAGTACTGTCTGAATTGGCAGTGATAATGGCACCCCATTGGTAAATCAGGCTCTACAAAAAGTCAGTGAATACTTCAACTTAAAACAACACTGTCTCTATCATCCAGCTAGTGTTGGAGCAGTAGAAAGTAGGGGTGTAAGAAAATAACTATACACGTGAGTATCGTGATATTTTGTTTGGCGATACTGTATCGATTCTCAAAAACAAAATATCGATATTTATAAAAAAAAAAAAAATTATACAGATTCATGGCAGTTTCATCTTGTTCCGTTTATATCCCAACCGCTAGATCGCAGTCTTCTTATCTCTGAACTTGAACAGTGACAGGAAGTACTAGCATAACGGCGCGCTACTAATGTTAAAGTAGTAGTTAAAATAGTTCGCTGCTAATAATGGAGGATGAAAGAATATTTCCAGCTCCTGCTTCAGTGTACACAGCCGATGTGTGGCGTCATTTCGGCTTTCGTTACAGACCAGGCATGAAAGAGATTGACAAAAGTATTGCTGTTTTGTAAAATGTGCAATGCCAACGTCAAATATTCAAAGAACACTACAAATCTGAGAGCGCACATAACGAGGCACCATGCGGATGCACGGATAACAGAACAGCAGCAAATGGCTAACGTTAAAAGAGAGGATCCCCGTCAACTCACCCTGGAGCAAGTTCACAGATCAAAGTTACCACCAACCTCAACGCGTGCAACCAAAATAAGTCAGTACTTTATTTTATTTGCAAAGATAAGCGCCCTCTCAGTGTCGTAGAGAACGAAGGCATCCGTCATATGCTGAAAACTTTGGAGCCTCGCTACACAATACCATCCCACCAGCACATTACGGATATTGCTGTGCCCAACTTGTACAATGAGGTAAAAATGGGCGTACTACAATCTCTTAGCTTAGCTGAGAGAGTCGCGTTGACGTGATGCTTGGACAGCCCGGGCCACTGAATCATTCGTAACGATAACAGTGCACTACATAACGACTGAGTGGAATCTGGTCTCGTATGTACTACAGACAAGAGCTATGGCTCTGCCTCCACCTCCCTGCAACCCATAAAGAGGCCAAGGAAATCATGTGCATTGGCTCACTTGCTTGGAATGGTTGTTTCTGAAAACAACATGGCACCAAAATCTGCACATGATACTGCTGCATCCGAGATTAAGAGATTTAGAGAAGAAAAACCTTTGCCCCTCCAAGAAAACCCACTCAGTTGGTGGAAAGAACATGAAGATGCGTACCCTGAGCTATCCAAACTAGCAAAGGGTTTCCTGTGCGTTCTGGGCACAAGTGTTTCTGCGGAAAGAGTTTTCTCCACTGCAGGAGACATTGTAACTGCACATAGAAGTGCCCTGACATCTGAGCATATTGACCAGCTCATCTTTCTTCAGAAAAACCTTGACATTAAATAAAAAGACAAATATAAATACAAATGAAAGAAACCTGTAAAATCCAAGTTTAAAGGTTCTGAGAATGTCCAACATCTGCAAATATTTTATTGTTTATATTTGTTTTGTTTTCTTTAGGAATCCTGCAAGCAATTTATTTTTTCATTGATATAAAGCAGATGTAATTCTTTTGTTCAGATCAAAATGTTAGGACACTGCATGCTACAATTGTAAACTGAAACTGTGAAGCTTTAAAAGCAGGGTCTAAAAATAAATATGGTCTGTTTATAACAGCTAACATTTAATACATTTAATTTAACATATTTAATACATTTAAGAAATCCTGCAAGCACTTTATTTTTCCCCCTTTATTCATACTGCACATAAAGTGGTTCAATCATATTGAATGTTACAGGGGCTAATTAATGCAAATGCAGTTCCCACTGTGTTCTGGTTAAATAAAAAACTTTTTTTTGCTAAGGTTTGCATATGGTGGTGTTCTTGACAGCTTCCCTAAAACTTTATCCTATAACTAAAATAAGAAATATCCCAATATATCGCCTTGCTTACAATATCGCAATGTATCGCAACATATCGTATCGCAACCCCGTATCGTGATACGTATCGTATTGCCAGATTCTTGCCAATACGCAGCCCTAGTAGAAAGGGAAAATGGCACACTAAAAAACAAATTGGCAAAATGCTGTGCTGAAACAGGCTTGTCATAGGTCAAAGCCCTCCCAATATCGATGCACATGCGAGCAAGAGGTAGAGCTAACCTGAGTTCATTTCAAATATGAAATGAGCAATTAGCGAATTCAAATATGAATTCGATATTAGCGAATGTTAAGATGAAATGTTGAATTATTGCACACATGTCCTCTGTGTTATCTGATATTCACAGACAGGTGAAGGATGCCCTTCCTACACCAAATGCAGACGCATTGCCTAATGAATGGATTGTGGTGAAAGACTTCAGGAGAAAGAACTGGAAGGCCAAGCATTGGCAGGGACAGTTCCAGATTCTGCTGACTACACCCACCCCTGCGAAAAGAGCGGTGAGAGTAACGTGGATCCATACCAGCCACTGCAACTAGGTACCAGTACTAAGCCAGGAGTAAAAGAACATATCAGCAGACACACCCATGGAAGAAGGGCAAGGATCTGCTTTAACAAATTCATAGTGAACTTTTCAGAAGCAGACCTAGAATTATTGAGAAGCAGCTAGGAAAATGTCCTGATTAGGGTTAACTTATTGTGGCTAACAATAAGAGGTTACCTGCACTCATGAAACAGCCTATACTGGTAGTGTTCCCAAGCCTCGGTGAGGTGGGACGAGTGCGAAATGGCAGTGCCTGCACTCTGAGCACCAATATACGTCAAGAAGGGTGAAGGTTCACTTAAAGTTTGGTGCTGTCTACATGAATCACTGAGTGACATCCTGAATTGTTCTTCTTCTCTTCCTATCCTTTCCTATGCTTAAACCAGAGTGGCCCTATCTCTCAAAGAAAAAAAACAGCAGTATATCCAGTGTCTAAATTTTAGTTAATGACGATGTCATTGAAAAGACCAACGGAAAATGTCTGTTTCGTCTCATACTGTCTATTGAATGCCTAAAGTAATGATTATGTTAAAATTTCATTTATATTGTATGTTCTAAAGGACAAAATGGAGGGAAATGTATTGGAAATTTTAAATATTATGAGTGTTTACATGTGCTTTCATAGTAAATTGTGTGTCAGACTAGGGAGAGAGAACAGGACACCCTTGTTCCTGCCAGAAACATTGTACGTGCAAAAAGAATGGGAACTTCTTCAGTGACCTTTGAGGTCACAAACACAGATGCACGCACATACTAACACAAACATACCGGCCACACACGCACACAACTGGGGTACAAAAGGGGAGAGCTAAAACACTAGAATTTGCCTTGTCACTGTGTAGATCTGGCACTACACTGTATGGAAGACACCTTTTGCTGCAGCAAAATAAAATTCTGTCTTTGCTTTTACCACCACCTCTGAGTTTAAGTCAGTTTTTTTACATGTAGATCAAAACTGCTACCACAACGTGTAAATGAAATCCAGCCTGATGAAGACAGGCAGTATCTAAAGCAAACTTCAGTCAAGCCAGAATTACATCATGAGTGTTTTGCTGCTATTTCACTGTTAATTTTCCTTAAATTCTTTAGGTTTGATGGTTTTAGATTGGGTGGCTCCAAAATATACTTAAATGCTTCAGGGTTTCTTCTGCATACTCTGGTTTCCTTGCCCAGTCCAAAGATGGGTGTAGGCAGTCTAATCTATGAACTATAATATCTGTAGAGATCGTGTGTGATTGTGCCCTGCAATGGGTTGCCATTCTGGGGTCTCCAGCCTTGTGCCCAAGACGGATGGTTTTCTTCTATTTTTTTGCATATTTGTCACGTTTGTTTGTTTCAAGACAAACCTGAATAAACATGATTAATTTATTTCTAGAAGGAATTAAGTCATCCAAAAAGCAGCTAATCAAATTAAATAGTTTCAAATAATTCAACTGATTTAATTAGACCGAGACTTGATTTCTGCCAGCACTGTTGATCTCTAAACATCACCTTAAATAGCAATGTGAAGTAGCAATTTCTAAGGCTCTGTTTTTTTCATCTATCACAGTTCTTTCAACTGTGAAGCAGGCATTGAACTTGATTAGGTAATTAATCCACATGAACATCTAAGGAATTGTGGGCCTCATTTTCCATGGATAAGTTCAGCATTCATGATTCCATGATTTGAAGAGAGATTGGGCTCATTTGGCAATAAAAGTAGGTCTTACATAGCTTTTTTCGTTCAATAAATATAAGGATAATACATCACCCATGGCATTGTTTTGTGTTTGCCAGGGTTCTCCTTGTCAGAATGGATTCAGAAACTTTTGTATATTTCTGTGACAAATATACAAAAATAGATGAAGTCTGGATGGGGCAAATACTTTTTTTCCAACAAGACTGGAGAGAGACTATTTTTGTTCTTTGTTCTCCAAAATATGTTGGTATGCTGTTGGGTGATAGAATCGAAAAAAGGGTCATAAACACATTTGTTTTTACCACATAATTTTGAATTAGAGATATTTTCCATCCATCCATCCATTTTCAACCGCTTATCCGGGGCCGGGTCGCGGGGGCAGCAGTCTAAGCAGGGACGCCCAGACTTCCTTCTCCCCAGACACTTCCTCCAGCTCTTCCGGGGGAATACCGAGGCGTTCCCAGGCCAGCCGAGAGACATAGTCCCTCCAGCGTGTCCTAGGTCTTCCCCGGGGCCTCCTCCCGGTTGGACATGCCCGGAACACCTCCCCAGGGAGGCGTCCAGGAGGCATCCGAAACAGATGCCCGAGCCACCTTAGCTGACTCCTCTCGATGTGGAGGAGCAGCGGCTCTACTCTGAGCTCCTCCCGGGTGACCGAGCTCCTCACCGTGTCCCTAAGGGAGCGCCCAGCCACCTTGCGGAGGAAACTCATTTCGGCCGCCTGTATCCGGGATCTTGTCCTTTCGGTCATGACCCAAAGCTCATGACCATAGGTGAGGGTAGGAACGTAGATCGACTGGTAAATAGAGAGCTTCGCCTTGCGGCTCAGCTCCTTCTTCACCACAACAGACCGGTACATCGACCGCATCACTGCAGAAGATGCACCGATCCGCCTGTCGATCTCCCGCCCCATCCTTCCCTCACTCGTGAACAAGACCCCAAGATACTTAAACTCCTCCACCTGAGGCAGGAGCTCCCCACCAACCTGAAGGGGGCAAGCCACCCTTTTCCGGTTGAGAACCATGGCCTCGGACTTGGAGGTGCTGATTCTCATCCCCGCCGCTTCACACTCGGCTGCAAACCGTCCCAGTGCACGCTGAAGGTCCTGATTTGAGGAAGCCAACAGGACAACATCGTCTGCAAAAAGCATAGACGAAATCCTGTGGTCCCCAAACCGGACTCCCTCCGGCCCCCGACTGCGCCTAGAAATCCTGTCCATATAGATAATGAACAGGACCGGTGACAAAGGGCAGCCCTGCCGGAGTCCAACATGCACCGGGAACAAGTCTGACTTACTGCCGGCAATGCGAACCAAACTCCTGCTCCGGTCATATAGGGACCGTACAGCCCTTAGCAGAGGGCCCCGGACCCCATACTCCCAGAGCACCCCCCACAGGTCACCACGAGGGACACAGTCGAATGCCTTCTCCAGATCCACAAAGCACATGTGGACTGGTTGGGCAAACTCCCATGAACCCTCCAGCAACCTGGCGAGGGTATAGAGATGGTCCAGTGTTCCACGACCGGGACGAAACCCGCATTGTTCCTCCTGAATCCGAGGTTCGACTATCGGCCGAATTCTCCTCTCCAGTACCCTGGCATAGACTTTTCCGGGGAGGCTGAGGAGTGTGATCCCCCTGTAGTTGGAACACACCCTCCGGTCCCCCTTCTTAAACAGAGGGACCACCACCCCAGTCTGCCAGTCCAGAGGCACTGTCCCCAGCCTCCATGCGACGTTGCAGAGGCGCGTCAACCAAGACAGCCCCACAACATCCAGAGACTTGAGGTACTCAGGGCGGATCTCATCCACCCCCGGTGCCTTGCCACTGAGGAGCTTCTCAACTACCTCAGTGACCTCAGCTTGGGGGATCGACGAGTCCACAACCGAGCCCTCGGCCTCTGCTTCCTCAATGGAAGACATGTCGGTGGGGTTGAGGAGAACCTCGAAGTACTCCTTCCACCGTCCGAGGATGTCCCCAGTCGAAGTCAGCAGATTCCCACTCCCACTGTAAACAGTGTGAGCAGGGCACTGCTTCCCCCTCCTGAGGCGCCGGACGGTTTGCCAGAATTTCTTCGAGGCCAACCGATAGTCCTTCTCCATGGCCTCACCAAACTCCTCCCAGACCCGAGTTTTTGCCTCCGCAACCACCCGGGCTGAAGCTCGCTTGGCCCTCCGGTACCTATCAGCTGCCTCCGGAGTCCCCCGAGCCAACCAGGCTCGATAGGACTCCTTCTTCAGCTTGACGGCATCCCTTACTTCCGGGGTCCACCACCGGGTTCGGGGGTTGCCGCCACGACAGGCACCGGAGACCTTACGGCCACAGCTCCGAGTGGCTGCGTCGACAATGGAGGCGGAGAACATGGTCCACTCGGACTCAATGTCTCCAACCTCCCTCGGGATCTGGTTGAAGCTCTGCCGGAGGTGGGAGTTGAAGTTCTCTCTGACTGGAGACTCTGTCAAACGTTCCCAGCAGACCCTCACAGTACGTTTGGGTCTGCCAAGTCTGTCCAACTTCCTCCCCCGCCTTCGGATCCAACTCACCACCAGGTGGTGATCAGTTGACAGCTCCGCCCCTCTCTTCACCCGAGTGTCCAAGACATACGGCCGGAGGTCAGATGAAACAACCACAAAGTCGATCATCGACCTCCGACCTAGGGTGTCCTGGTACCATGTGTACTGATGGACACCCTTATGCTTGAACATGGTGTTCGTTATGGACAAACTGTGACTAGCACAGAAGTCCAATAACAGAACACCACTCGAGTTCAGGTCGGGGGGGCCGTTCCTCCCAATCACACCCCTCCAGGTGTCACTGTCGCTGCCCACATGAGCGTTGAAGTCCCCCAGTAGAACAATGGAGTCCCCGGTTGGAGCACTTTCCAGCACCCCTTCCAGAGACGCCAAGAAGGTCGGGTACTCTACACTGCCATTTGGCCCGTAAGCACAAATAACAGTGAGAGACCTATCCCCGACCCGCAGGCGCAGGGAAACGACCCTCTCGTTCACCGGGGTGAACTCCAACACATGGCTGCTGAGCTGGGGGGCTATGAGCAAGCCCACACCAGCCCGCCGCCTCTCACCGCGGGCAACTCCAGAGTAGTAGAGAGTCCAGCCTCTCTCAAGGAGTTGGGTTCCAGAGCCCAAGCTGTGTGTGGAGGCGAGCCCAACTATCTCTAGTCGGTATCTCTCAACCTCCCGCACCAGCTCAGGCTCCTTTCCCCCCAGCGAGGTGACATTCCATGTCCCTAGAGCCAGATTCCGTGTCCGGGGATTGGGTCGCCGAGGCCCCCGCCTTCGACTGCCACCCAATCCACATTGCACCAGCCCCTTACGGTCCCTCCTGCAGGTGGTGGGCCCACAGGAGATCGGCCCCACGTCGCTCCTTCGGGCTGAGCCCGGCCGGGCCCCGTGGGGTAAGACCCGGCCACCAGGCGCTCGCATGCGAGCCCCAACCCCGGGCCTGGCTCCAGAGTGGGGCCCCGGTTGCGCCATACCGGGCGACGTCACGGACCTTGTTTTTAAACCACTCATAAGGGGTATTTGAACCGCTCTTGGTCTGGCCTGTCACCCAGGACCTGTTTGCCTTGGGAGACCCTACCAGGGGCAGAAAGCCCCAGACAACATAGCTCCTAGGATCATTCAGGCACGCAAACCCCTCCACCACAATAAGGTGGCGGTTCGAGGAGGGGAGAGATATTTTCAAGCCAACAAAAGATTATAATCCGTTAGGAGTAGGATTGCAAAGGGGCGGAAAGTTTCCGGTAAATTTCCGGAAACTTTCCATGGGAACTTAATCTGGGGAATTTTGGGAATATTCCAAATTGGAAACTTTACGGGAATTTATGGAAATATACGGGAATTTACAGAAATTTATGGGAATTATTTGGAAATATAAGGAAATGTATATAAACTATATCATATATAAACGTAAATAAACATTTTGATTGGTCATAATAAGACATGCATGCAAGTAGTGTTAATTTCGTCAGACGAGACGAGACGAAATATGTTCGTCAACAACCTTTTTTTCATGGCTAAGACGAGACGATGACAAGACTGCACCACTGTCCAAAAACGCTGACTAAGACTAAATTAACATGCATTATTGTTGACGAAAAAAGACGAGACGAAAATGTTTTGTATAAAATAAAAACTAAGATAAAATCTCTTCATTTTCGTCTACAATTGTCTCTGCTTTTTCATCAGCTGTTACGCCTTTAAAATATTCAGCACGAGTTCGCGGCTTTGCGCTGTTGCTCAAGTTACAGGTCCCCGTAATTATATTGCTACCTACCAAATAAATCGATAATTTGACTCAAAATTATGATTTAAAAAGGACTTTATTGATTAAAAAAAAAAATTTATTGTTTCCGCTAAAGAAAATGGTGCGCTCCGTCTCTACGGTTAGAATCCTGTGTGTCCATGGCAACGCTCTGTTTTTCATGGCAACAGTGTGTTATACTGTAGTTCGCAGCGGTCTGTTATCAAGAAAAGTCCACACGCCGCTCAAAAATAAATAAATAAATAAATAAATAAAAACTGAGCGCAAGTCCACCCCTGGTCTAGGCGGCCTTTTGTGTTAAATTATATTTCCTGTCACTGTGCAGGCTCTTTTATTGTACATGACAGCTTATGTCCCGATGACCGGTATTTGCATTACGATTAAAAGCAGCATCAATAAAGTAAAAAATGTGATGTGCAGTCAGGTTTGAGTGTATGCACTGTTTAAACTTCAACTTCTCACTGATACTTTTGTGATTCGCGGAGTTTTGACAAGTTTTATAGCCTTGATATTGTTTCTTATTCAAAAGTGGTGACAGAAAAAACTCAGCACCCCCAACCTGAAACCTCTTCCCTGTCACAATCACATCATAATCAAAATTAATAATTAGGCTTAAAAACAAATGTATATGTAAGGGAATCAAGTTTAACAATTACATGTAATATTGCTCCAAATATCATCAGTAATGGTGTGTGCAATACCATGTATAACTTGCATTAAGTTGGTAATTTATATGTATAATGTGTGTGTGTGTATATATATATATATATATATATATATATATATATATATATATATATATATATATATATTTATATACGTGTGTATGTATATATATATATATATATATATATATATATATATATATATATATATATATACATATATATGTATATGTATATATACATACATATATATATATATATATATGTATATATATATATATATATATATATATATATATATATATATATATATATATACACATATATATATATATATATATATATATACCTACAGTTTTTATCTTAGGCTTTTCATTAAGTTATTTATTTCCACTATAACACTTGTGTTCCTGATATTATTGCATTTAATGAAGCCTCATTGTATTTATTCTTACAATAGATTCCAGATGTGGTCAAGCTACAATTTTTTGACGAAAACTAGACTAAAATTAAAAGACTTGAATGGAGGTGAATCCACCCTTAAGTGATATACAGTATGGAGGATTTATTTATTTATTTATTTCAGGGGGGAGTGTGTGTGGAGGGTCAACAAATTATCTGTGCATGTGGTAACACTCGTAATTTACCTCTTATTAAGAGTTAGTAAGGTAGTTATTAAGTTTAGTTAATGGGTACTATTAAGAATGTAGAATAAGGTAATGCAGAATAAGGCATTAATATGTGCTTAAGTACTAATAGCCAATTTTCTATTAATATTCATGCTAATAAGCAACTAGATAAATGACCCTAAAATAAAGTGTTACTGTGCATGTTATGGAAGAATGCAAGTACATGCAGGGGGTGTGGCCTCAATGGCCCTTCAGTAAGCAGTGTGCTGTGTGCAAGAATGCAGGGTACAAATTCAACTTAAATTGCATTAAATCTTGTTCTTTTAAACAAAATTATGCTGCAAGATTTTTTTTAACTGCATTTAAGTTCCTTGTTATAGGCAACTGCATTTTTTTTTTTTAATTCCCAGTTTATTTCCATATATTCCTGTTAATTCCCATGGAAAGTTTCCAGCCTTTGGAAAAAATTTTCCAAAAAAAATTGGAAAATTTTGCAACCCTAGTTAGGAGGGATAAGTGGTCTGAGGAGTTCCATCTTTGGGGCAGACATTTTCTCAGTTATCTTTCAGCTTGGTTACTAAGAATTTAGCTTGGGTTGCTATTTAACTAACATGCCTAATTTATATCATTTTAGCAATCCTATATACAGTAAATAACAACATTTACATCAGGAAACTAGCTAGCTGAAGCTTTCTCACTAGAAAGTTGCATATAATCGACATGTTTTGCTAGCTATCTAGCTTACAAAGGAGTTTATTGCATTTGTATAGACAACACACAAGCTTTCAGTGCTGAAATGACATTGTTTTGAAATTATAAGCTGTTTGAGAAAGAACAGCACAATAGTGTGCTTAAAATATTGGTAATTTTCCCTATATTTTAAATCAAGATATTCCCCTTTAGACAGTACTGTCAACAAACCAGATATAGACTGAATCATGAATCAGTTTCTATAAAGATTGTTTTTGATTGATTTCTATAAAAATATGTATTTTCACATATTTTGCAATTAAAAGTATTTAGACAAGTACTAGGTAGGTGTTGGGCTCAATGCAAACCAACAAAACCGGCCAGAAATGTGACAAAATTACAGACTGATATGGCAAGCCGTTTTTTTTTTTTTACCTTTAATGGCTAGTCTGGATATGTATTATAGATATCCATAATTCAGTTCTGCCTAGTCAAAATGAAAATTTCATATATCCACAATGGCATTCCTCCTATCCACAACTGTCTTTTCAGATATCCACAACTTCATTCTTCCTAGGACGAATGACGTCACTTTTCCCATTCATGTCTATGGAGTTTCCCTTTACAGATATCTTTAATTCAGTTGTAGATATCCGCGATGTGAAATGTGGATATCTACAACTACATTATGACTATCCATAATTCCGGTTAGAGATATCTACAATTTAATTCTGACTAGTCACAATTCCAGTTCCAGATATCCTCAACTCCCCTCAATTAAGGAAGTCAAATCTAGGGGAACACTGTGCATTTTGTAATGCGTCTAGTTCTGATGCAAAGACAACAGAATCAAGGGTGTTTGTCATAAAATGGAAAAACAAGGGAACATTACTTAACACTTGTATTGTCTTTCTCTTTTACTATACAATTTTGGAGTTTTGACTGCTTATATAAAAAATGGGGTATATATGATATCAATTTTTGTTTTGTGTCAACATGTTTACAACACATGAGCAAATATTTTGCACTTTTGTAATATCTGGTATGATAAAACTAATTTATATACAATTATAGTAAAAAAAAAAAAGCAAAAATTATTTTCACTATAGTTATGATCAGAGGCACATAAGTTGATGGAATATCACAGACTGGTATATTTCAAAGCCAGAATATTGTTTTGAAACTATTTAAAATTTTTAATGGCAGCAAATAATAACACCTGTTGTCCTCCCAGGTAAAATTTACTTGAATACTTGTAAATCATAAACTGTACAATGTTCACACATTTTACACTTATCTCTTTTGCCCAGCAGAGGGCATCTGATCAACCAACAACGGGTCACACACACACCACTCAAAAACATGGCATAATTTAATGTAAATAAAACTTCTTTTACACATCATATGCTTTTTTTATATGTAATTTATGAACAACAAACCTTATGAAATTATTCCATGTTTTTGAGTATTGTTATCTTGTCCCAGTTGGGCAAAGGCATATCCAGCTTTTGTTTTGTCTGGAGGCCCAATGAAATGCAATACATAATGTTTTGAAGTGTGTTTGACTGTGTGTGTGTTTTTGCAATCTTGCAATTTCAATAGTGCAATTGTGACAAATGCTCAAGATTGGAAAGTTAACATCATCATTGTATAATACAGAGCACAGCACTTAAGGGCAGTACACACACACCTTTCTGTCTGTTGCGTTTTTTATGCTTTATATCAGTGTATCTGTCTGAAAAACAGTCATTCCTATTTTAGAAACAACAATAATAAAGAATAAAATTCACCTTTGGTCTTGCTGGCATTTGAACTCATCTTAAACGTCCCTGATATGCCTAATTTTTCTCTAACTGAAAGACTCTAAACTGGCATGAATTAGTGGGTGATCACTGCCTGGTTTTATTCAGCTGTGAGCTTGATTTATCAGCAATTTCACAATGTAAAGCAATGCCACTGCACCATTCTAGATGCTGTATATTCTAATGGTTATTAGATTGTTGTTTCACTGTTTTTGATGACTGAGACAATCGTACTCCTGGCAGTTGACCTCAGTCAGAGAGCTGCTGATCCCAGCATCAGTGTTCTGCAGTTCCTTTCTTGACAGCAAAATACTTTGGATACTGTTATTTTAATTTCTTGGATAGTGTTACCCAATGGTAAGGATTTATCCAAAGTTCAGGTCCATCTCATTAACTTGGGCTATGAAAATGGCAGCCACTGCTTCATACAGAGCTGTACCATCCATGTTTACGGTGGATCCCACTGGCAAGACAAGAAGTGTTACACGTTTGTCCACATGGTTGTTCTCCAGGCAATGGAAGGTGATGGGAAGGGTGGCGGAACTACAAAAAATTTCTTTAAATTCTCAATATGTTCTCTGTTTAAAGGTCCAGCTGAACAAATACAACTCGTAGACCATCTTTGCCAGTTGGTTAGTGTCAGCTGACGTGGCTCATCCTTTACTGGTGTTACTGGTCTTTACAGACGAGTTCCACATCACCACCCTCCTACAGTTTTTTTTTTACTTTCGGCCGGCAACGTTCAGATGGACCCAGCCCCGATTGAGGCAGCCCTTAATTGGCCATGCCCCGGGTTCCCGCAAGGAGTTTCAGAGGTTTCTAGGGTTTAAATTCTATAGTTCAGCATTCTTATTCGAGGATTTAGCACTATTGCTGGTCCCCTTCACAGACTCGCCTTCTCTCTCCGAAAATTCATTTGGGATCGAGAGGCCGAACAAGCCTTCCAGAGACTCAAAGAACTTTTTACTTTGGCCCCCATCCTGACTCTGCTTGACCCAGCCTGCCAGGTTGTCGTCGAAGTGGACGCCTCTGATCAAAGAATGGGAGCAGTCCTGTCCCAGTGATCGGCTAACGGATAATTGCCTCAACCCTTGTGCCTTTTTTCGCAGCGTTTGAACGCTTCTGAACAGAACTATGCCATCGGGGTCCGGGAGCTTCTGGCTCTTGTCCTGGCTCTTGTCCTCGGTGGGCAGTCCTTCAGATGTCAATACAATCACCATGGTTACAAGACCAGCTTGAGGAATGGCTGCTGCTCCAATGCATCCATTTTAACAGTGAGAAACAGATCTAGACTAAGAATTTTCGTGTTATAGTTTTGGATCAATATTATTGTGTACTGTTATGCTAATTTCTTGGTTAGTGTTACCCGATGGTAAGGATTTGTCCAAAGTTCAGGGCCATGTCATTAACTGCTTCATACAGAGCTGTACCATCCATGTTTATGGTTGCTCCCACTGGCAAGACAAGGCATGTTACACGTTTGTCCACATAGTTGTTCTCCTCCAGGCAACAGTGGGTGATGGGAAGGGTAGCTGAACTACAAGAAAAAATGTTAAAATAAATACAAGAGTGATCAAATATAAAATTAATAACATTTATAGATCAATTATTTTACATAATTAATCTGTTATGGGGATTCCGGTTCCACTCGGAGGAGAGGGTACTGCGTCTGGCCCGTTATCCACTCGAGTAGTGGATAGGAAAGCGAACAGGCATATTATGTTAGTGTTTCACTATTATGTACTTTCTGATAGTCCATAAACACTATGATAAAAATCTAATCAAAATAATGTTTCTGTATAAATCTAGAGCTCCACAGCATGTTATTAAGGTACCTTGAGGATGTTCCAAAGGCTGTAATTAAAGCCTGAAGCAGATCAGAGATGAAAGTGAAGGGGTTCCTCCGTGTCCCCGCCTAGAAAAGTGGAGGCAGAACAATGACGCTGTGGATGAACAGACTGGCGATGACACACACCATGTACATTCCCAACTGCCCTCCAATCTCTAACAGGTCTTTCATTTCTAATATCTTCCCAGCAATTAGAAAGAGGATGCCAACAGGAGCATACCTGAGAATGTGTGAAGTGAAATATCAGAAAATATGTGCCAGGCCAGTTAATACTCATCAAAGCATAATTTACATCATTTTATTTGTGTGTGTTAAAGGCTATGAATGCAAATAGAACCAACAAACAGTAACTGATCCAAACAGAATCAATTAATTACAGAATATAGGCTGACACTCACCACATAATGATTGCTATTAAGCTCATTATGGCATCATTGAAGCAGTTAAAAAAATCCTTCAGTGGCTGGCCCTGCTGCTTCCGTTTCCCAATTACCAAGCCAAAGAGCAATGAGAACACCACAAGACCTAGAGAATTCATTCCATCAGCGGATCCTGAGATTGGAATCATCTCCTCCACTGTCTCCTGGTTGGTCTGCGGGACATATTCATTCACCATAACAGTGATGTTCTTTGTCCAAAACGATTGTTATGTACTTTTTTCTTACATAACAGTATAAGTGTCATAACAATTATTCTTCAAACAACATACTAGAGCTGCAACTAACGATTATTTTTTTCTGTCGACTACTCTAGCGATTATTTTTTAGATTAGTCGACTACTCTAACGATTATTAGGGTTCAAGCGGGAAGCGCTGGAAACCTATTGTTTTTGTTAGGATTTTTATTATTATTAATATTACTATTAGGGTTCAAGCGCGAAGCGCTGGAAACCTATTGTTTTTGTTAGGATTTTTATTAGGGTTCAAGTGCGAAGCGCTGGAAACCTATTGTTAGGATTTTTATTATTATTATTATTATTATTATTATTATTATTATTATTATTATTCCGCCCTAGAAACGGTCGTTCAGCCCAAACCGTAAGGCCTAGAGAGCTGAAACTTGGTCAGATGGTAGTACTGGTCACAGTTAATCAGGGCCAAGGTTTCAGCGGAATCGGACAATTTGGGGCGCTTCAGCGCCCCTCAACGCGTTTGTGCCCATAACTCCAATTTCATTCCCCCCTTGAAAAGTTTTTCGCTATAGTGCGTTTTGTCCGAAACCTACTTTTGCTAACTAGTCCTAGGTTTTTCGCCTGATCGAGACCAATCCAGTGCAGTAATATTCTCTGGAGTCTCATTGTCAATAATCTTCGAAAAAAAGTCGAAATTTTGATTCAGGGTCCTTAAGAGGCCCCAAAACGTTTGGACTGTGAGGAGCCAGTTTTACTAAAATGTCAATAACTCAAGAACTTAATGAGCTATCAACACCAAACCTGGGACACATGTGAAAGAGGTCAAACTGAGGTCACAGTTCAAAAACCGCGGCGATTGGCTACTTGGTGGTGCTATAACGGAAATTTTTTTTAAAAAAAGCCCTCTAGTGCCACCAACAGTCCAAAAACCCAATTTTGTGCAAAGATTCTGATTCTGAGAAAGATTCTGATTCTCACGGGTATTCTGATGACGTCACGTGTAGCCCCGCCCCCAAAATTAGCGAAATCAAAAAGTTAGCACAACATGGACATATTACATATCAAAACACTCAGCACGATGAGGGGAACTGACGTCGCGTGTAGCCCTGCCCCCAAAATGAGCGAAATCAAAACAGTTAGCACAACATGGACATGTGACATAATCATCAAAACACTCAGCACGATGAGGGGAATTTGCCACGTGCAAGCACATTCACATTTTCTTCAGGAAATGACTTGCGGGTCACTCGTTCTACATCTGGGTGCTTGTGTTTCTTCGCTTTATGGATATGTCTTTGTATATTTTAGGGAAAACTGGACAGGTGAGTACTTCACATGACATATATTGTGGCACCCTCTGTAGCATGACATATGTAGCATGACATGACATGTATTGTGGCAACCTCTGTAACTTGCGGATCACTTTGTGTATGTGAAAATCCTTTAAGGCCTTAAACTCCCTAAAGGCCTTAAACGCTTGAACCCGGGAAATGCTGCTTGCAGCTTTAATTATTATTATTATTATTATTAATCCGCCCTAGAAACGATCGTGCAGCCCAAACCGTAAGGCCTAAAGAGCTCATACTTGGTCAGATGGTAGTACTGGTCACAGTTACTCAGGGCCAAGGTCTCAGTGGAATCGGACAATTTGGGGCGCTTCAGCGCCCCTCAACGCGTTTGTCCCCATAACCCCTAAACCCCTAAAACCCCTATGTCCAAATCTCAAGTGCTTTATATCATTGGAATCCTTGGCTCATGACTTAAAAAACGTATATCTCCGATTTCATCTCCGCCATTAAATTTTTTCGCTATAGTGCATTTTGTCCGAAACCTACTTTTCCAAAAAAAGTGCCAAAAGTAAAAAATGCACTAGTAGCCTATTTATCTATATGTTCACGTACACTACTAGATTACAGCGCATTCTACATTAGTATGTGGCCAAAAGTATACAGACACCTTACCAATTTCACCTATATTTGATTTTTAAGCATTCCATGCCAGAGGTAGTCGCTCTTCACTGTTCTAATAAACTTAAATCTTCTGGGAAGGCTTTATGGTAGATTTTATATCAAAACAAATAACGATGCTATGGGTTTTGCAAATATCTGCCTCACATTTTTGGCACCTGCTGCTGGTTTTTGTGTAATTTGTTCAGAATTTGCACCTCCTCCTTTTGGGTGATGGTGGAGGAGGAGCAGCTGGGTGGAGGGGGGTAGCTGCAGAGGTCGATGTACCCTGCTGGATGTCCATGACCAAGCTGACAAGCTTGTTTTTTCTGGAGGCCCAAAGAAATGCAATGCCTAATGCTTTGAAGTGTGTTTGACTGTGTGTGTTTTTGCAATGTTGCAATTTCAATAGTGCAATTTTGACAAATGCTCAAGATCAGAAAGTAAACACCACCATTGTATAATACAGAGCACAGCAAAACACACACGTAGGTCATTCCTATTTTAGAAAGACAACAACAATAAACAATAAAAAGAAAAAAGGAAAAGTCTGAGGAGCCTTTTCTTTGCTCTTCGCCATGATTCACTGATTTAACTAAATTCTACGGGTTTTCCATTGCCCATCTCCATATTTCTTTATGCTTACATTAAAGATTATAACAGCACACAGTATTGTCAGGTGTAAAAGTAATCCCACTGTAATAATAATACACACTCATTCTAACACGTTAGCATTGACATTTAAATTTATGGCATTTGGCAGACGCTTTGTGTCTACCTCTGCTTTTCTATACTAACCTCATACACAGGGGATTGTACAGAAGGTGCTGAATATAATGTAAGCCTGATATAAATGGATTGTGTTATTGAAATGCAGATATGCTTAATTTTTCTGTAAGGATACATTTATTTAGCACTTTTAATAAAAATGAGCCTGCTAAAAAATTTCCCATGTTTTTCACTTAGGAAAGTCTTCAGGAGAGAAAGCTTTCATCTGGTAATCTGACAAGCTCTCTTTTTTTTTTTGCTGTCTTATTAATTTAAAGAGAAAGTGAGAAAACTATTGTTTATTGCTGTTGTAACAATTGCCATAAACAAGTTTTTTAATCTAAAAAAGTACAGTATTTTAATTAATTGTAGAATTATATTCACTGGTCAAAGTCTTCTTCTTCTTCTTCTTCTTCTTCTTCTTCTTCTTCTTCTTCTTCTTCTTATTCCTCTTCTGCCATTGAAGTCAATGGCAGCCCATAGAAGTTTTGTAATTTGGCACACATGTAGAGGCCAGTCTTAGAAGTTACTATAGCAACTTTGGTGTGTCTAGCTCAAACCCTCTACGCCACCAACAGTCCAAAAATCCAATTATGTTTATGTTCATGTTCATAACTGCTATAGGCCTAGAGACAAAATTCTCAGAATCAGAATACAGCAAAAAGAAGACACGGCATCTGTCTGTCTGTCTCTCTCTCTCTCTGTCTGTCTCTCTCTCTTGCTCTGTCTGTCTGTCTGTTCATGGTAAACATTTGAACACACAGCGCCTGAGCTGTCACTTTATTTTCTCCTTGTGGTGAGCGCTCTTCAGTGTGTCCTCTACTCTCATCAGTCTTCCTGTAAACCCACTGCGTCACAGAGCTCTGTTTCTGCTTTTAGGGGAACTTGTGAGGTTTGGTGCAAATGACTAGCACCACACTTACACACACACACACACACACACTTACACACACACTCACACTCACACTTATCACACACACTTAGGGGCGTAGACACCTATTGTTATCGTTAGTTTTCTTATTATTAGCATGCAACGTCTCGTGACAGTGCCACCTAGTGGCCACGAGATTTTAAAAACAGCTATTTTCGCTTATAACTACTGCAAACTTGAGTCTAAAATCATGAAGGAGGTGTTGTTAGACTCCTTGAGGCATGCTGAGTCAAACGATACCAAACGGTTTTCGGACGGCCATTTTGAATTTTCACGTTAAGTTCAGTATTTTACGATTTATAATGCAATGCCATATCGCTACGAAACTTGGTATGGTTCATCAGCGACATGTTCTGAGCGCATCTGATCGGCTTGACCCCGGTATCACTGTATCAATATTTCCACATTATTATTATCATCCCCCCCCCCACTATTTGTATATTATATATTGTTACTTACTGTAATATTTTGATTAATAAACTTTCATATTGTTTGAATTTGTGTTCTGTCTTCAGCCTTTCACACATATACTCCTGGGAATAATTTCCTTTTTTTGTTAATACTCCCTAAATACCCCTAGACTATTATTGGGTCGTAACAAGTATACAGACAACTTACCAATTTCACCTATATTTGATTTTTAAGCATTCCATGCCAGATGTAGTCGCTCTTCACTGTTCTAATAAACTTAAATCTTCTGGGAAGGCTTTCTGACAAACCATTTCTTCAAGAACCATACTTTGTACATGTGTTGATGCTGAAACAGGTTTGGACCTCTTAGGTCTAGTTCAAGAAATATTAGAAAACTGTTTGTTGACCAACATAATGTGATATGATAGTCATAAAATATCATTGTCACGGTCATCAAAATACTATTGTTTTGGTAAACCTACTTGTTTACCTACTACATCTGCTCCAAACATGAAGAGCTATTGTGCTATGGCGGCGCGGCAGTAGCAAGCAGCGGCCACTCAGGTTTCAATATGGTGCTATTTACGTTTTTTAGCCCGACTATTACTAGTGCATGGACACCAGAGACAGCGGTGTTCATGTATACAACAAGTTAATAAAATACAGAAATCGTGCAACAACCAACCTGTACGATGATGTGCTGGAAAGGCTTCGCGACCTCGGCTTGGTGCGAAGACAAGGCCTCCAGTCCTTGGCGTCGCCTGATATCGGAGACCAGGAGAGGGGACGCCGAAAGCGGTGCGCCAGGAAGCCGAAGCACGGTAAGCGGGCGGGTGTCAGTGCTAGGCTAAAAACAAACCCTAGCCGACCGGCTTTTCCGTCCATTCTGCTCTCAATGTTTGCTCTCTGGACAATAAACTGGACTACGACTCGAAAGCACTACACGCCGGGAGTTTAGAGACGTGGCTCAGCGACAGAGTTCCGGACGCCGCCATTCACCTTTACGAGCTTACCTCATTTAGAGCCAACAGAAATGCAGCTCTGTGCCTGTAAGACTCGCGGTGGTGGTGGTGTGTGTTTACATCAACACATAATGGTATAAGAACTCTGTGCTTGTTTCTAATTACTGCTCAACATCAGTAGAGTTTGTGACTGTTAGATGCTGGCCATTTTATTTACCACGTGAATTCACCACTGGAGTTTACATCCCCCCAGCGCTAATGCTAAAGAGGCGCTAAGTGAGCTATATGGTGCTATTAGCGATCTGCACAATGTTCACCCCACGGACTGTTTATCATCGCCGGAGATTTCAATCATGCACATCTCAAGTCAGTGCCCCCTAAATTCCATCAGTATGTGGACTTTGCTACGAGGTGAAAACATGCTGGATCTTGTTTTTTTTTAATTGCATAACAAGAACAATAACAAAATACATACAGAGGATCACAGTGTGTTCAACTATTATGTATTACATTCATAATAGCATCAAAGGAAAAACAGAAAGGGAAAAAAACTATACAGGGGGAAAAAAAACTTAGTGTTCCAAAAAGAAAAGGATTAAAAAATTCTATGCATCCGTTTCGCTTTTTTATTTCTTGCATCTTTTAATATAATGCTTAAGTTAAATTTTAAATAATTTTAATGTTAGGTTTATTATTATTCCATTTCTGTTTGTGTATCTGATATTTTCCATACATAATTATTAAGTTAATCACCAAATTTTGCTCCAAAATCTTATTTTTATATAACAAAAATATATCTTTACCAGATAGTCGAATCTTTAATTTTGTGAATTTGAATATTAGATATTCAATAATCAATCCAAAACCATTGGGTAAATCCACATTCTAAAAAGTGTTTTATGGATTCTTCTTCTGAATGACAAAAGACTTATGTAGTCTCCATGTCTCTGAAAAAGTTTGACTACTTTTCTTGCTGGATAAATCAAATGAATAACCTTATATGTAATTTCTTTAAATTTATTGGTGAGACAGTATTTACTAGGTAAACTCCAGATCTCTTTCCAGTCAATCTGATTATACGTCGAGTTCCAAAGAGGTTTGCATTTAGGCAATACTGTAATTTTATATATAAAAGTTATAAAAATTTTTATCTATAATTTTCACACCATTAATACTTAACTGATCTGTATATAAGGGAATAGGCTCAGAAGATATATTGCCTGATAAAAGTTAAATAAGACCACTAGGAATGGCATCAAATACTACCGTAAACTCCTTAGCAGTTACAGGGATCTTATAATGATTCAGGAATTCACAGTAATTAAAGAGCTGTCTGTTATTCTTAAATAGCTGCCTCACCAAAATTATACCATTATCGTACCAATTTCTGTAAAATAAAGAATTATTTTTAAACTTAATATATTTGTTGTTCCAAATCACAGAGTTGTGTGGAGAAAAGTTATGCTTAAAAATGAGCACCCATAATACAAAAACCTGTTTATAAAAAGAAGAAAGCTTTATCGGAACCTTGTTTAAATCAAAATTACACCTCAAAAAAAATTCGAAACCCGCCAATTTATCAGAACTTAATTCAGGGATGATATTCCAAATCTTGTCTTTAGAGCTCTTTATCCGTTTGTTTTTAAATACCCAGTTAGCAGTATTAAAGTCAAGTACATTTAGACCACCATCTTCAATTGAGTTACATATAACTGTTCTTTTAAATAATGTGGTCTGTTCTTCCGGATGAAATTGAACAAAATAGTATCTACCTCTTTTATAACAGATTGTGGAACATCTAATGCAAGAGATGTATACAGTAAATGTGACAACCCTTCAGTTTTAGATAATAATATTTTTCCTTTTAATGATAGATCTCTCATTAACCAGGAGTTTATTTTTTATTTAACTTTCTTTATAATTGGTGTAAAATTTTGGTCCTTACAGATCTTAATACCTAAATAATCTTATTTATCTTTTTTACTGGAATACCCAGTATGTTATAATGAATACATGTTTTCAAATGAAATTACACACATTTTTTAATGTTTTTAATAAACCGGAAATAGATGAGAAAATATTAAGGCACTCAATAGCTTTTTTAATTTCAGTTTCATTTTTTTTAAAAATGGCAGTGTCGTCTGCTAATTGAGAACACTTTAGCTCTTTCTCCAAAATTCTAATACCACAAAGTGTATCTTTTTTAATATCAATGGCCATGGTTTGTGTTACAAGTAAGAAAAGAAACGGAGAAATTTGGCATCCATGACGTATAAATATACTGATTTTAAACCTGGATGACATTCCATGTGATAATTTAATTGAGCTGTTACAGCCGTTGTACAGTGTTTGAATAGCTTTTTTAAAATATTCTCCAAAACCAAACAAATTTAAGGTTTCTAACATAAAGTTATGATCGGTAGTATCAAACGCTTTAAAAAATCAACAAATAAAACTATTATCTGTAATAAATTTGTTATAAGCAATTAAATCTAAAATGAGCCTAATAATATTGCAAATGTGCCGACCTTTCATAAATCCTGATTGACAATCATTAATTATAGGATCAAGACATTTCTTCAATCTTTTGGCAAATATACGTGCAAAAATCTTTTGAATGTCATCTTTAATAGATTCTAAGAATGACTGTGCCTTACTCAATTTGTTATCATAGGAATATAATTTCTCAGAAATCTCGGCTGCATATTTTGATATTTCTTTAGAATTTTCTGTTAAATGTCCATTATTATTCAATTTGACCATAGATGTAAGTTCTACCTTCCTATTTTACATGTTAAAATGTGTTTTTCTCCTTCCTCTATCCATTTCTTTATTGATCTTATGAAAGCACCCTTTGCTTTATATTCATATATTTTATAGCTCTAACTGCAGTTGTAGTAATTTATTTTTCTTTTCTTGATCAATATTACAATTTCCAGAAAGGCTTGTAATTTCTTGTATAATTTTTTTCTTCATTTTCCTGTCTATGTTTTGCTATTTCTTTTCCTCTCCTTATGGCTAAAGTTCTGGTGTTATATTTCATGAATTCCCAATTTGCACCAAAAGAGTTAGCCAGCTTTGCCTTCTTCCAGGATTCTATGATAACCTTTTTGCTTCATTTCTAAACTGCACATCTGTCAATAATTATGGTTCATTTTCCAACAAAATTTAGTTGTATGTAACGAGAGAAAAATAGCTTTATGATCTGTAAGAACAGATGGTTCTATAGAAACCTCATTAACAAAATTAATTAAATTCCTTGAAATTAACCAATAGTCTATACGTGACTGTTGAGAAAGATTTTTTTTACACCATGTAAACTGAATTTTTTCTGGACGCTTATGTCTCCATATATCAATCAAATCAAAAGTAAAACATAAATTGTATAATTCTGGAAGAACAGACTTGTTACCTGGACGGGGTGGATAACAATCCTTTTCAGAATCCCATATTGTATTGAAATCCCCTCTAAGTACTAATTTTGCATTGCTATATGGTTCCACTGTTTTTTCAATTTGTTCTTCAAAGTTCAAAAATATTTTTTTATTTTGTGTAGTAAAATTACTTGCATATTCCCCAAAATAAACAATTCTGTAATCTTTTCAATTACCAATATTACCCATCGACCCGAATTGTGCATTTTATTTTGAATGATTTTCTCCTTAAATGTACCTTTTATGATTGCAACACCAGCTGCTTGATTACTCCCATATGACATCCATAAATCATCCCCTATTGAGCGTGTGTTTCCTGAATCTAATAGAAGTCAAACTTAAATTTCCTGCAAAACAAAAATACTGATTTCCTTTTCAGCAAATCATGAATTCCCCTGACATTTAAAGATAAAACTGACAAAGATACCAATGTGCTATATTAGCAACCTCAGGCTGAACAAATGTAAGATAAGATAAGATATTCCTTTATTCATCCCACAATGGGGAAATTCCTCTGGTGCAGCAGTTGTGGTTGGTAATAGCAGGTGTGATGGTCTAGTCAAATGATAACCAGTTATCCACATTGCTTGAAGCCACATTAAATGTTTTTCTGTAAAACCAAGCTACGGCATGTTTAATTATTAAATAAATACACTATTTGGTGTAAGATATATCAGGTCTTACAGGCAGCTCAGTCACATAGTTCCTCTTTACTAAACTAAAATGTCACAAATGAGCAAAAAGATCAAACCCATACAGTACCTCGTTTTTGAATTTACACACTTGACATTATGGAGGTATTAAATTGTAATCATTCCCCAGTGTTAATGTATGAAATGTACGATCACTAAGACTCTTAACTGGCATGTTATTTCTTTATTTAACCAGGTGAGTCAGTTGAGAACCAGTTCTCATTTACAATGACGACCTGACAAAGAGGAAACAAAAAAACAAATACAATACACAAAACACAGCTATAAACAATGACATGTAAAAACAAACAAAAAACTAAAAACAAGTACAGTGATCATGAGTTAGTGACTGAATTAAATATTCAAAGGAAGAAAGCGATATAAATGAACTAAGCTTAAGAGTAACTGAAAGGAAAACTGAAAAGAGCATCGACCAAAGGACGTACGGACTTTAGGAATGCAGAAATTAAAGAATCGGCTAGAGTGCAGATTACGACTTGTATTATTGACATTAAGAAGGGACAAGGGAGTTTTAGTGGATTAGTTTCATGAATTAGTGGGAGATCACTGCCTGGTTTTAGTCAGCTGTGAGCTTGATTTATCAGCAATTTCACAATGTAAAACAATACCACTGTACCATTCTAGATGCTGCATAATTCTGATGGTTATTAGACTGCTGTTTTATTGTTTTGATGACCGAGACAATCGTCCTCCTGGTAGTTGACCTCAGTCACAGAGCTTCTGGTCCCAGGATCAGTGTTCTGCAGTTCCTTTCTTGACAGGTATTCAACAATGCCAGCTCCAATTGAGTCTCCTAACACATTGGTGGTGGTTCTGATGCGATCCCTGTCCCAGTAAACAGTGTACCACAAGTTATAGACATTTAGAAGTCTTTCCAATAAACTGATTTTATAAAGAGAATGTGTTGAAGCTGTTCTGGCAGAACATGTGGTAGCTGTTGTATTGCTATTAGAACATTTCATAGTGTATTCTCTTACACTAGGCCTGCATTATGTATTAGTAACCTTTTACGAGAGTGCGCTCTGCTGGAGATGTGGCAAATGTGACATTTAGTCAAGACTTACAGGAACCAATCCACAGCAACGATGAGTGATATGTCCTCGGTGGGCAGTCCTACAGATGTCAATACCATCACCATGGTTACAAGACCAGCTTGAGGAATGGCTGCTGCTCCAATGCTGGCAGCTGTCGCTGTGATACTGGAATTTTTTATATTTTAACAGTAAGAAACAGATCTAGACTTTTTTGTGTTATAGTTTTGCAACCAAAAAACTTTAGATCAAAATTATTGTGTACTGTTATGTTAATTTCTTGGTTAGTGTTACCCGATGGTAAGGATTTGTCCAAAGTTCAGGGCCATGTCATTAACTTGGGCTATGAAAATGGCAGCCACTGCTTCATACAGAGCTGTACCATCCATGTTTATGGTGGTTCCCACTGGCAAGACAAGGCGTGTTACACGTTTGTCCACATGGTTGTTCTCCTCCAGGCAATGGAAGGTGATGGGAAGGGTAGCAGAACTACAATAAATAAATAAATAAATAAATAAATAAATAAATAAAAATACTTAATATAGTTAATGTTCCAGCTGACAAAACACATCTTGTAGACCATATTTGCCAATTGGTTAGTGCTCCTAGAAATAAAGAGTTTGTGAATGACATACTGCAGAAAACAGACAAGTTATTTTATTGTAGAAGATGATAGCCATGGTCTCATCCTGCTTATTTTGCATGGTAGAGAAAATACCTAAAAATACTGATAAGCACTTGGGTAGAATCAAATTTAATTATATTTGTAGTTGCAAAACTAAAACCTTTTAAAAAAATTCAAGAGTGATCAAATATAAAATCAAAAACATTTATAAATCAATTATTTTACATAATTAATCCGTTACGGGGGGTTCCACACCGGTTCAGGTTCCACTTAGAGGCGGGGGTACCAGGTCCGGCCCATTATCCACTCGAGTAGTGGATAGAAAACCGAACAGGCATATTAGTGCTTCACTATTATGTACTTTCTAATACTCCATAAACACTAAAAAATAACGTCCTATTTTCTCTATAAATCTGGAGCTCCACAGCATGTTATTAAGGTACCTTGAGGATGTTCCAAATGCTGTAATCAAAGCCTGAAGCAGACCAGAGATGAAAATGAAAGGGTTCCTCCGTGTCCCCAGATAGAAAAGTAGAGGCAAAACAATGACGCTGTGGATGAACAGACCGGCGATGACACACACCATGTACATTCCCAACTGTCCTCCAACCTCTAAAAGGTCTTTCATTTCTAATATCTTCCCAGCAATTAGAAAGAGGATGCCAACAGGAGCATACCTGAGAATGTGTGAAGTGAAATATCAGAAAATATATGCCCAGCCAGTTAATACTCATCAAAGCATAATTTACAGACTTACATCATTTTATTTGTGTGTGTGTTAAAGGCTATGAATGCAAATAGAACCAACAAACAGTAACTGATCCAAACAGAATCAATTAATTACAGAATATAGGCTGACACTCACCACATAATGATTGCTACTAAGCTCATTATGGCATCATTGAGGCAGTTAAAAAAATTCTTCAGTGGCTGGCCCTGCTGTTTCAATTTCCCAATTACCAAGCCAAAGAGCAATGAGAACACCACAAGACCTAGAGTATTCATTCCATCAGCGGATCCTGAGACTGGAATCATCTCCTCCACTGTCTCCTGGTTGGTCTGCGGGACACTTTCATTCACCATAACAGTGATGTTCTTTGTCCAAACGATTTTCTTGTAATGTGTTTTGTACTAGAACAGATAAATTAAGATAAACATTTAAGGTAAAGGCAAACTATATTGAAAAGAAGCATCATACAGTATATATAATATTTAAGCACTCTTTATATACCTGTTTAAAGCAGGCTTCCACTAAATTAGAAGGGACCATATTTCTGTAAGAAAAAAATACATATAACAGTATAAGTGTCATAACAATTATTCTTCCAACAACATACCATATATATATATATATATATATATATATATATATATATATATATATATATATATATATATATATATATATATATATGTGTGTGTCTCTCTTTACCTAATTAGATCAAGAAATGCATCAGTAGTTGTTACCGACTCAGCCCCGGCACTAGACTTTGGAGTCTCTCTTTTGCCTGTTCCAGGTCTTATGCTGGTCACCAAGACAATACCAATAAATACAGCAATAAGAGTTGTCACGATATAATAAATGATAGCCCGCAATCCCATCTTTCCAGTGGCTTTAGTATCCAACTGTGAAATACCTGTTAAAATAATAGAAAAATTTCTCATTGTTATATAATAATAGGAGCAACAGATCAGCCAGAAGAATGTTACTGAGGTTAATGACCTATGCAGGCCACTCAAGTTATTCCACACCAATTCTGACAAACCATTTCATCAAGGACCATGTTTTGTACATGTGTTGATGCTGGAACAGGTTTGGACCTCTTAGGTCTAGTTCAAGAAATGTTAGACAACAGTTTAAGACCCACATAATGTTATATGATAGTTGTAGTCAGATATGATAGTCAGGTGTCCACATATTTTTGGCCTATATAATTTAGATATGATTCCACTCGACTCTTACTTGACATTTACAGTTTCTACTTGACTTTTTCCACATACCTGAAACAAGACTGGACACAATGAGTGGAAGGACGATCATCCGTAACATCCTCATCAGTATTTCCCCAGGGAAGGATAAATACTTTATTTCTTTCAATGATAAGTTATAAGGTCGCACAGTAAATCCCAAAATGACTCCTAAACAGTAAAGAATTGTTACTCAAGAAGTTTTAACAAGCTGCCACTTGATAATTATTGGTCACTGACTTTCTAAAACACTAGGACAAATACAGTACTCTAGGAATAACTTTCTTTTCAAAAACTGTCATCAAAATAGTATTGTTTTGGTAAACATTACCTACTACAACTGCTCCTACAGTGAAGAGCACATAAGAGTTGCGAAGCAGGAATGCCTTGATGTAATGTTGATTGATGGAGCACATCCTGACTTGATGTCTTCTCATTTTTAATCAGCTCAAAAACTCCAAGGAGGCAGGTTTCATGAGATAGTGATCAAAAGGCAAAAGATACAGAAGACCCTTAGAGAATATTACCTTTAAATGGCTCACTCAACAATACACCTAGAATCAGAATTAGAATCAAGCATACTTGGCGATAAAGCTCCTGATTCTGATTATAATTTTTGCTTTTTGCATGTGCTCTTGTTCGGTTGGTTCTCTTACCATTAACATGACTACAAAAAAAATTGCTGTTATGAAAACAACCCACACAATTTTTTACACAAATTAGAAAAAGCATTTTAATTATTTTCAGTATGAGTGATCATCCTCTCTAAGTCTCATTCATGTGTGATTTGCAGCGCATGTTGATCAACTCAGTTCCCATGACAGCATTTCAGAGAGTTTAGCTGCAAAATGTCTGTTAGCCCATTTAGGGAGAGTTATAAATACTAACCTGTGTGGTTCTAACACTGCAAAAGGGTACCTTACAGTATGTTTCACGTGGGGCTGAAGTCTGGACCAAGATTGTCAAGTCCAAGACCGTGGTTAAGGCCAAGTAGAGACAGAGTCCAGTCTAGTCAAAATCAGTCCCTTTTCAAGACCAGGTCATTACATTTCATGAAAGCCCGACCAAACTACAAATTGTCTTGAGAATTAACCAGATTCCTCTCAACATCATGCTGTACAATAGAATTAGGCATATAATGTAGTTTCCACTAGTGGTTTTACAAGGGAATTCCTAGGACCAAGACAAATTCAAGCACAAATAAATGAATAAATCCAAGACAAGTTAAAATACAGATAACATCTCAAAAATAGACTCAAGTACAAGAATGGACTCAAGTCCTACAGCACCGGTATCAGAGGTAATCAAACATTTTAAAAAGATGAACTATTGTTAAGAATGTCAATAAAAAGCCAACTAATGGGAAAAGAAGGGTGGAAAGGAGGGAATCTCCAGGAGAGATACATTCTGCAGCTGGCATGCTTGGAACATAGAAATGTGCCTAAATCTATTACGCTAAACCCTTTACAGATCTTTTAGAAACTATTGTCTATGACAGGCAACTCATCCCTGGAAACCTGACTGATGCCTTCTTCTATGTCTCTAATTTCCATGTGAATTTAATTTGATGTATTTTTTAAATAATATAATATATTTTCTACTTTTTTGCCTAGTCAATGTACATAAGATTGTCTTATATCTTGTGCAGCTGATTATATCACACTAATGGCTCTGACAGTAGTGTCTAGAGTAAACTATATCTAATTAAAAAAACTGATGGTGAACTATCTACATTATCTAAGACTTTACTATATTTGATATGATGACGCTTGAGGAGATGTGCATGTACCATTTATGGTCTCCATAGTTCTTTGTAATAGTCAATACTATTAAAAAGCTACCATGTAAGTGATAAGAAGAACCAACTAGCTCATAACACCTTGCTTTTCACACATTGTCTAACATTTCAGTTTGCTGTTTTGCACAATTCTTGACATTATCTCAGGGACTCAGGTTGTAATCAGTATTGAGTCCCATCATACCATCATGTTGTTTTATACTTTTCTAAAGGAGCACTCTGTTGTTTGATTTCAGGTCACCAAATGACCTGCCAGCATTTAGAATTTCTGGGAAAAGAACTGGATTATTTATTATCATGTCTTGCACAGAACAAAATTCTGTCCATGTCCAGCTGTGTAATCGGATTTTTGATGTTTGAAAGATTGTGTAAACTTCTAGAAGCAGATGTTGGTTTTTTATGCTCTGTGTATTTCAACAAAGTGTGTGAAAGAAGAGCTCTTAATAGACTAACACAGACATATACGTCGCTCTGGATAACTGCCAAATGCTGTAAATGTAAATGTAAATATATAATGTCACAGTAAGGCAATAGTGGTAGGAGGGGCTAAAACTTTACACTGAGTGTTTTAAAAAGATTCCATGATATTCTTCATTATACTCAACCAGCTTATGTTTTAGTAAATCTATCAATGTAAGGTTTTGCTTCACTATGGTTTTCAACTTGTCTTACACGAATAGCCAAGGATGGTATTCAACTTTTTGCATCCTGTTTTTTGGCATCTTTAAATGCTTTAAATGCTGAGCTGTACCTCTATCCACCAATGGTTACAGTTGTTTAAGGAACATTTGGTACATTTGGTTCAGGCCAGCATGTTTTCTCATTCCCCCTGTTTTTTTTTCTTTCTTTTTGTTTTATGCGCTGGATTCTGTTTTCCATCAATATCTTTTCCTTCAATTTCTTATGACTGTGGAAGATGCTGCTATTGTGACTGTCCTTTTCTGATTAAGGAGTCAGATGTATGGCTTTTAAACCAGGTCAGTACTCAGTTTGCACTGGTGATGATTATTCAGGCTGAATCAAGAGTTCATTCTGAATTCATGCACATTAAGGCTAATTTATACACACTGAATTGCTGTTTAAGTGCTCTCAGTTCATCTAAAGTGCACAATGTGTTGTGTTCAGTGTTATTTTTAAACATCTGGAACCATAATATCCAAAAATCAACAACAATAATAATCATAATCGTATGTATAAATCTTTAGTTGCAAATGTTTTATATTAAATCCAACTCAGCACAAACCAGCTTCACCATGTCCACTCATGATTTTAGGCAGTTGCTGTTGCTTGCCGTCTATGAAGAAATAAAACTATAATTCATAGACGTGTTTTCTCAGAAATCTTACGACTGTTGCCAAACTACAACATACATGTGCTGATAAACATGGAACAGTCTGTCGTCTCCGCAGACCTGACCATCAGAAGGTCCTTCCTCAGTCCCCTTGACCACATGCTGGGCAACACTGAGTAAAAGTTGCCCCTTAGCATTGGCCAAGAATAACAAACACCTATAATGCTAAATATAAATAGTAAACCACAAACCAGTCACAAATAAGTAAAAAACAAAACAAAACAAAAAACAGTTTGTATCACTGTCCCTGGTCTCAGTGCTGGATCTATGCAGTAGGGATGTGAGCCAATACAAGTACTTTATTGTGAGTGAACAACTATTGCATATCTAAAGAGATATAAATACAGATTTGAATAGGAAGCGCAGTATTCTCTGTTTTAGAAAGGTTCACAGGTTCAGATCTGTTAGCTGATCCTTTGTGATGTGGCAAAAGGCTTGCTTGTGCAGTCAAATATGAAGCTTGGAGAAAATGGTTAGGGTTAGGGTTAGACCACATTCATTAACATCTATCCAGGACCTAGATTTGACTATCCAGTAACTAGATTTGACTAGATTTGACTTGGAATTATGCCATTTTTGACCTCTTCATTCAAGGTGAAAATAGTTAAGCAGATAAACATCCATCCACCTATCTATCCATCTAAATACTTTGTTGCATATCCTACACAGGGTAGCAGTAAACCTGAAGCCCATCCCAGGAGACTCAGGATATAAGGTAGGAGACTCATGGCAGGGCAAAATCACATCTTGCGCACACTCACACACAACAGTCAATTTAGAAATGCTAATCAGTCTACAACACACATCTTTGGACTAGGGGAGGAAACCGGAGAACCCAGAGGAAACCCCTGAAGCACAGGGAGAACATGCACACATGGCACAGGACCTTCATTTCCGGAGGTTTGAGGCAAAAATGCCAACCACTAAACTGTGCCAACCTTCACACCTCTCATACACATGAAAAAGTGTTATACAACTGTCTGTGTTTGCTGTTATGACACAGACAAGCATTTATTTCAACAGTTTTGTGACGTGTCTAAAATGAACGCTCTGTGTCGTTGCTATCTAGTGCTGTCTAACATATTAAAGTCTTGTTTGATTTTACTCAACTCAATCACAGACAGTTGTAACTACTGCCATCTGGTGGCAATTTACATTGTACCATGAGCTGCTTTTAATTTCATGTAACAGAACATTTTTACATACTTCATTCTTTTGCAACCACTTCCTTTATTTTTTTATTTTTTTCAGCCTGATGAAGATATGCAGTATTTAAAGCTGCTAATTCACTGTTAATTTCCCTTAAATTCTTTAGATTTAATGGTTTTATATTGGGTGGCTACCAAATGTACTTAAAACTCTATCAGCTGTGATTATGCTATGCGTCTTTTTCTAATGTCTGTTGTTAGCTGTTCCACGTGTCACTACTAGTATTTCAGTGCATCTGTATCTCTGCATGTCATGTGTTCATTTAATATGCAGGACACGCATATGGTTGCTATATGCTGCTTTATCATTTAACCTTTTATGAGGCTCCTTTAGTTTAAGGCTGAAACAAAATCCATGCTAACAAAATTTTTCATGTGGGATTTCTTAAAAGAGTAAGATTTACCCAACTGATTTGGCCAAAGATATGAGTAGGCTGTCTAATCTATAAAATATAATATCTATAAATCTGTAGCGATCGTGTGTGATTGTGCCCTGCAATGGGTTTCTTCTTTTTTTGCAAATTTGTTTGTTTCAAGACAAACCTGAATAAACATGATTATTTTATTTCTAGAATTAATTAAGTCATCCAAAAGCAGCTAATCAAATTAAATAGTTTCAAATAAATCAAATAATTGTGTTTAATTGACTTAATTAGACCCAGACTCTGCCATCACTGTTGAACTCTAAACATCACTTAAATAGCAATGTGAAGCAGCAATTTCTAAGGCTCTGTGTTTTCAGTGAACCACTCTGAAAGCCGTTATCTACAAATGTGAAGCATACATTGAACTTGATTAGGTAATTAATCCACATTAACGTCTAAGGAACAGTGGGCCTCATTTTCCATGGATAAGTTCAGCATTCATGATTCCATGATTTGAAGAGAGATTGGGCTCATTTGGCAATAAAAACACAGAGGACCTCCAAGAATTTTAGATAATGTTCTGTGCAATCGAAAGTGGAACTTTTTTCTAAATCGTGGCTCTTGTTACATCTGGGGTACAGCTAGGAGAGCATTCCACAATAACAACATCATACTGACAGTCAGAGTGGTGTGAATGTGATACGCTTTGTTGTTTTAGAGAATACCTTGGAAGAGAATGTGTGGTTATCAGTCTGTAAACTGAGATGGCAGCACATTAAACATTTGGTTGCACTTGATGATATAAATGGCACAAGCAGTTATTAAGCTTAAGAATACAGTTGCTTTAATCCATGGGTGATGTACACAGTAAATTTGCAAGAGTAAAATTTACTCAAATTGAAGAAAGTTTTACTCTCTTCCATATAACATTTGGTCCCTCTCTAAAAAGTGATATTACTCTTTCAAGTGATATTTGACTCCATTTAGTGTTTTTCCAAATTAACTCTTGTACTATTTATTTTACACAGTATTTTACACTGAGCTATTTGAAATTGACTCTGCTACTTTTTAACTCTATTCAGAGGTACTTTGACTTTACTCTGCAACAATCCCCTTCCCCTCCAGAGTTGTTTATCATCAATTCTAAGTGACCTATAAAGAATTTACTCTATTCAAAGTTATTCTTATGAATTACACCATTCATGTTTACCCATTAAAAGGACATAAAATGAAAAACTTGCTTTTCAGTCTTAAAAGAAAATTGAACAAACTATATTTTCTTATATCACAAATTTTATTTTTCAAGCTTATTTTGAAAAAATAATAATGAAAACAATTATTCTGAGATGACAAACAGGATGAATTACATGTAACTATATGGTACAATAAATAAATCAGAATCACAACCATAAGACATCAGAATGTCAAACAGTTTGTGGTGCAAAATATCCTTCACATCCAAAACACAAGGTGCTTCTACGGTATGTGCAACTTTGTAAGCATGAATATGTTCAACTAAACAAACAGTTTTCAGTGCAGTTGTTATTAAAAGGACATGTTCATCTTTGACAACAATATTCTGGATTACATGAAATACAGGCATGTCTTTATCTTTAGAATTCTCACATACCAAGCCTGGTATATCCTGGAATCGTGGGAAAATTGATAGAATATCAGTTGACTCTTTAGGGTCATGAAGCAGCTTCTGGCGATAGGCCAGTGTTAACCTCATCTTTTCCTTTACCACTGCCTCGTCAGCTGTATGCTTCATCAAGCAATTGCTTCCTGACACTGAAGTTCATCATTTAACAAACTATCTCCTTTGCAGAGATACCTTTCAGCAGTTGGCCCTCCTGAAATGGTTTAAGACAATATAACCACATTTGTAATTCTTTTTTATTTTTAAAGCACAACACGTTAACATCAAAGAAGATAAATGACAGAAAATAACATGGAAAACATTAATATATATCCCAGAATGACATTTAAATTTGCCAACTGTTATAGATTATGAAAAACATGTTCACATTCAAAAAGAAAAGCAATTATATTTTGTAGAGATACTATAACAGGTGACCTCATTCTCACTATAGAACAAAAGAATACTTCAAATACTGTACAAGTCACAAATGTTAAGATGAGTAAAATAAAATAATGCAAAAGTTACATATTCATTTTAAAAAAATTATAAAATGTTGATTGCATCAGTTGCACTGATTAAACATCAAATCTTGCACCCACCTGTTTGTGATTGCCGTGGGCGTTTCATCCGACCCTCCGATGCTCTCCATGCCAAAAATCCACTTTCATCTTCTGCATTGTAATAATGCTCCTATGACCTCAAAGTTATACATTACTAGACTAAGAAAATAAATACCACTTCAATTATACTGTAAATAATATGTATTTTGCAAGATGCAGTAAATCCTCCTTCTGTAAATCAAATAGTTTGAGAGGCAACAGCTACTAACATAGTAGCCAAGTTTGCTCCTGGGGTCAGCCAAATTTGGGAAGAGGGAGATGATTCCCTTTGCATATTGTTCCTTCAAGTGTTGGGAAGGCCTTGTTCTACACACAAACATAAACCAATTACAACCCTTAACATCAGAAACATTAATTTACAAGGTACTGTATAAACAACCTACCCATGTTCATTTGTCAAATGTGCTACCAAGATTTTCACCATGTCACGTCTTCGGCTATCTGACAGACTTTTAGTGCGAGCGTATTCATTTGCAATCTTTTCACCTCCAGGGCTGGTCTTTAGGATATTTTTGATCATCTAAAAGAGGGGATGATATAATATTGAGCAAAGATGAGAAAATAACAACTGGCAACTGTATATAGTTCCAAATATCTTTAATATTGAAGTAATTCTATATAGATGTAATTCAGAGACAAGATTGGTGATCCTTACTTGAGCAAGATGTTCCTCTGCTTGATTTTTTTAGGAGGACTTCTAATCAAAATTGCTGTGTCGTCAGCCTCTGATGTGCCTTCGGTATCTCCTACTGAGCTTAAGCTTAAAGAATCTTCAATATAAACCATACCTATAGTCTGATTATCTGTTCATACTATTTTTATATCTTGTTATAAGCTATTGAGAATTAGTACAATAGACACATTAGTCTATGCAAAAATAAATTGGTGAATATTGCTGAAAATAAACACAAAAATGTACAAGCATGTAAAACAATTTACCCTCAGAACATTCTTTGCCTGGGATCAAAATTTCTAGTACACCAAGGTCTGGTCGTGTCAGCAGGTATTCAAATGCTTCCTCATCAACCTCTGTCTTTGAGTCATCAAAGACTTTCACATCCATTGTAGGAAGATCAAATTTCTTGCAAACTGAAGGATGACAAACCATTGTGCAAATTAACAAAAACCAGCAATGACAGGAAGTTAGTGTTATTTTTATACCCCATAAGATACAACCATAAACTTAGTTTTATGCTATTAAAATTTTTAGAAGGAAAAGTATTAATGATATTAACAATGTTAAAGTTTCTCCTCTTACCACATTCCAAAAACGTTTGAAACGTAAAAGATTTTGAAGAAAAAAATATATTTTTTTGCTATCTTTGAACTTCACTCTGACAACGTTGTTGGTTTGCATCCTGAAGGAAGCAAAAAGACGAACACAAGGCAATAATGAAGATGACATTCAACATGAATTATTTTTTCTTCGCTGGTGTGTTTAATTTGTAATAACTGTTCAACAGTTTATGCATGGTGCTAGCATGCTAGCCCTATTCAGGCCATTTTTCTCATGGATGTCTGAAAATATAATCCTAATGGCGACTCAGTGATAAAACTCATGCATTCAGATGGCGATTTAATCACGATTTAGGAGTGGGTTTTGTACGATTAAACGTGTCCATATATAAAAAAAAGCGCAAGGTCATTGCACGGTGTTCCACAATAATGGCAAAATCGCACATTTGCCAAGGAGTATGCAAATTCAGTGTGAGCGCCCTAACACTCGCAAAAAATATTCTTTAATCAATGTCAAAAGCCCAACAACGAGCTTGTGAATGAAAGGGTACAATATTCTGGATTCAGATGCCAAAAAAAATAACGAATAGCTCCTGTAAATATTGATAATATCTTACGTTACCGTGAGAAATTAGAGTCCGAATAGGGCTAATGCACATCAAAATGGCCTCCAGCAATCCAGTTAAGGCTGTTAACTCTTTACCGAGTCAAGTACATGTGGTGCACAAACATTTAATAAACAGTTTGCAATTTCACCGGTGTCATTTAACGTTCGTTACATTTGTAATCTATATATTAACTATTTGCTTTCAAGATTAGTCGGACTTCTAAATTAAGCAAAGTTCTAAAATTAAAATTCATCCGGATATTGATATACAAAACAGAGGCTCAAAACTAAAATAAATAATTATACTTAAAAATGTAGTTACTTACATCTCATAGAAATGCGCCTTCTGATTCCACAATCTGCAATGACCGTGTACAGTAATGGCGAATAAATTAAACTTTGTGAGGAGACAATGGGGAGGAGTCTGTAATTACTCTGTAATTTTGCTCTCACTCTACTGACACATTTTACTCTGTACACTCAAAATAGAGCAAAAACTACTATTTTTGAGGAAAAGAATATTGTATATCGGAAAAATTACTCTGCCAATTTTCCTGTGTAGGTCTTGCATAGCATTTTTCCTTCAATAAATAGGATAATTTAAAGGCATTGTTTTGTGTTTGCCAGAGTTCTCCTTGTCAGAATGGATTCAGAACCATTTTCAGTGACAAATATACAAAAATAGATGAAATCTGGAGGGGCAAATACTTTTTTCCACAAGACTGGACAGAGAAAGTTGTCTAAAATTTGTCGGTGTAATATAATAGAATTAGTCAGAATTTGTTCTCGAATATCCACATAAACACATCATCAACACATTTGTTTTTACCACATAATTTTGAATTAGAGATATTTCCAAGCCACCAGAAGAATGATGTGATTATAATCCATTAGGAGGGATAAGTGGTCTGAGGAGTTCCATCTTTGTGGCAAATATTTTTTCAGGTATCTTTCATATCAGCTTGGTAACTAAGAATTTAACTTAAGTTGCTATTTAACTAACATGCCTGATTTATATTGCTTTAGCAATCCTATATACATTAAATTACAACATTTACATCAGGAAACTTGCTAGCTAAAGCTAGATAGATAGGCCACTTTATAGTAAACATGTTTTGCTACAGTAGCTATCTAGCTTACAAGGAAGTGTATTGCATTTGTATAGACAGCACACAAGCTTTCAGTGCTAAAATGACAATGTTGTAATAAAAACACACTTTCCCAGTTTAAATGTAGATTAAAAACTCATTTCTTTAGTCAGGCGTATACATAATACATCCCATAATATTGTGCTGTATTACAGCAGTACTCATCTAGTACTTTCTAATATTACTGTATGTACAGCAGCTACTGTACGTTAATCCCCCTCCACTGCTTCTCTCTTTCTACCCATCCAGAGGCATCCAGAAATTGTACCAGCTCCAACTGTCTTCCGTACGATGAAGATTTTGGACCTCCACTGAGATGAGCCCAACCATGTGAGGATCCTGAGGCATCTAGAGATCTTCCAGCTCCATTAGACTCTGAGATACTAAAGAGGAGATGCCAACTGCATGTGGTTTTTTGCATCAATACAACATTTGTCAGACTGTATATTTATAATCACACCCTCCAGTGTTACCCACATGAGGATGGGTTCCCCTTTGAGTCTGGTTCCTCTCAAGTTTTCTTCTTTCCATTCAAGGGAGTTTTTCCTTCCTACTGCTGCCTGAGTCACCTCAGACTTGCTCATTGGGACTAAATACATACACATTTACATATATCTAATATTAATCTTGAATTTTGTATTATATTAATCTTTATATTATTCTTTATAATAACCTTTTGTTCTATGTTTTTGTTCTGTAAAGCTGCTTTGAGACAACGTCAATTGTACAAAGTGCTATGCAAATAAACTTGAATTGAATTGAATTAAAACATAAATATAAATATAGTGTACACAATAGTGTAAATCTTTGAACATGCCCACAAACAAAGCTGTACAAATCAACAGGTTTGTATGCCTGCAATTAGCATATTCGTTTAAGCATCTCTTAGCATCATTTAGCCATTGCCGACATGTCAAGTAAAAATAATACTTTTTTATTTAGCAGTAATGCATACTAATACTTGCACAACTGTATAGTCCAGTTCCTAAATATAATAGATTCTTCTTGCTAGAACCAATTAGCTTCAGGTTGTGGTTTATACTCTAAATTATACATATAGCCTATATTTAAAAACAAATAAGCAGCACACTTTACATTTCTGGCCCAGCAACATGATTTAGCTAAATGGGAAAGGGAAGATTCAGTAACATCAAGCAGTATTTGTGTGGCAAGACACACTCATGGGGGTTCAAACTGTGGGTGAGAACTGGAATCTCTGGCAGGCTGTGTGATTTTGTGTACCAAGGGAGTGTAGATGAAATACGGCAAGCCAAATCTGAACTTGGACTGTCAGGTGATGTTGTAACAAAGCTCACCTTCACACTTCCAGAGGGTCAAAACTACAAGATGTACGCAGACAACTACTTCACCGGTGTTCCATTGGTAATTAAGCTCCTTGAGCATGGTATCCATAATGTGGGAACAGCACGGCAGGTACGCCTACCCAACTGCAACCTTGACGATGAGAAGAGGTTGAAAAGAAAGGGGAGATGAAGTTTTCATGTCCGAGTGGAGGGGAACCACAACATCTGCACTGTCAAATGGTATGACAACAGAGCAGTCACACTTGTCATCCTTTGCTGGACCAGAACCTGTGCAGAAGATTCAGCGCTGGGACAAAGCGACCAAAACCATCATTGATGTTGAGAGGCCTTACATTGTTGGTACCTACAACAAACACATGTGAGGTGTGGATTTGTTGGACTCATTTGCTGCTAAGTACAAGTTCCCCATGAAATCCCAAAGCTGGTACATTTACATCTTCTGGTACACCATCATCCTTGCTGTGATTAATGCCTGGCTTCTCTACAAGCGGGACTGTAAATCTCTGAAGATGACTAAGAAAGAGATACTGAACAGGAGACAGTTTCAGGCACAACTTGCAACCCCTCTCATCCTGGTGAACACACAACACAACACCCATTCACACTGAAGGTGACATCAGGGAGCCCTTTGGATTCTCAGAAGAGACCATCCTCAACAGATGTGAGTCCCCCAGGCAAGAGGTTATCGGACCACCCCCTGCTGGATGTACGTAAAGACATGATTGCACATTTCCCAGTAAAGACAAAGAGAGGATGCTGCAGACACTGCAAAAATGGATACACAAACACATTGTGTAGCAAGTGCAATGTTCACCTGTGCTTCTCAGATGAAAAGAACTGTTATAGGGACTATCACTGCAAGTAAACACAGACTTCATTCAAACCACATTGAAATTGATTGAAGAAAAATGTTATAAATTTTCAATATTTTTATCAATAAATGCTTATCCATAATAAAATATGATTGTGATTATTACTCATGATATATACTGTTATGGGGCTAAGTAAGCAATCAATCCTGCAAATGAATGCTTAAATGCTCTGTATATCTGTTCAGACAAAGTGAGTACAAATACAGAAATTCTGCTCTTATCTGGGGCCAATGTTGCAATATTACAACATTTCCCTAAAAACGTACTAAATGGTAAAAATTTTAATAATCTTTAATTTCTACACCAGAGGCCTGATTTAACCATATCTTTATTTTATTTTATTTTAATTTTGCTAATTTTTTTTTCAATATTTGGGTATTACTGGTTTAAACATGTGGGTAAGCGATCCAGTATGCAGGTTGACAATTTTGAAAAGGAAATCAGTGAAAATTAGTCAGTCTCTTGAAGGGGATTAAAATTCATTCATTCATTCATTCATTCATTCATTCATTCACTGTCATCAAGTGGCAAAATGAGTGATACTCCAAGCACAGCAGATACAGTACTGATCTCTGCATCAATTCAGGAAATTTAACTTGAGGGGTGGAGCGCACTTAAAAGTGACAATGGAGTTGAAACATTCTTCAGAGGCTAGCAGAGAACATGTACTCCTTCAAAGCTTACCCAACATCTTCAGATATACTGTACGTGATGTTGTTAAGGCATTAGTGGCAGCTCACCATCCTTTCAAGAACCACCTTCTGGATACTGTGAATGGATTAACAGTTTAAAAGACAAAATGGGCAATTTCAGGTCAAAAATGAGGAGCCTTGGACTCACAGACGTTATAGTTAATGCTGGGAAAAGAGGGAGATTTTCTGCCAGTTGTGAACCACCTAACAAGAACATTTAGGAAACCAAGAAAAGAAGTCAATTACCTACATGATGTTCCAGATGGGCAGGATGCCTCCAGCCTTGAAATATGCAGACAGGAATTGGTGGATGAATGCAGTCTTTATCAGTGAGAGGATGGACCTGATGCTCTCTTTCAGAAGAAAAGAAGTTGTAAGGTGTACCAAGAGGGCTTCCAGTGGTTGGGAAGAACCTTAAACAGGAGCTGGGTGGTTGGAAAGAACCTTAAACAGGGGTTTTATGGCTCTCTTGATCGTCACGGTCCACAGTTAATTCAGATCTTCAGGTCAAAGACAGGTCTCACTTAAGATTTTCAGTGATCATGCTCAGGGGCCAAACAGTTTCAGCTTGGTGGAACAGGGATTGAACTCACAACCTTCTAATTAGTAGTCCAACACCTTTAATACTAGGCTACCACGCACCCAGGCTTCTTCCTTTGATGGTAACAACTGAAACAGCATTGTCTCTGCCACCACTGAATTTCAGAACTCATTGCTGACATGGGATTTGCTGCTACAGTGTACAGTATAAGAGGGCTTCCAGTAATACCTGATGACACAACCCAGTTCCAAGTATTGTTTGTTTCTGACATGGCACCTTTAAAACTTTAATGTACTCTAGAATGATCTCATTGACTCATTGTATAATTGTGCATGTCATTTAGAATTTTTTTTATTAATATTAATTTAGAATTTCATTTACATATTTTTGTGCACATAACTGACAAAACATCACAAATCATACATGGAAATAACTAAATGGAAACATGATTTCTAAAAGTTAAGAGCTAAAATTGTTTCACAAATTCTATTTTCATGTCTAGGCTTCTGCTGATGAGGATTCATACCAACATGTTTCAGTTGGAATCCTAAGCAAAGAAAGTGAAGATGTGGCATAGCAACCCGTGTACTTCCACATGCATCCACCTTCTGTATTATCTTGGAGGGGAATGTTGTGATGGACAATTTGGAGAACCTGCCTCAGGCCATGTGTCTTGTTTGGGTTGACTTATGACATCTTGACTATCTCAAATGCATAACAAAGACATTCCATTTTATTCAGCGGGTGATGTTATGTTTGGGTAAGAAGGAGCTTAAAGGCAAAATTTTGCACAAATCCGCTTGCTATATAAGACATACGAAAACAGTCTCAATTTTATGTACACCTAGCATGTTGAGTTTGGCATAGTAATATAATACCAGAATAGATATTGTGCCTGTTCAGAATTAGGCAAATGTTTATGCAGTTTACAGTATAAGAATACATACTGGGCCTATTCAGAGTTTGTCAAATATGTAATAATGTAGGACTAAGTTTGGTAAGACATATTTTGTTTTTGTTACTCTTTTGTAAAGTTAAGTGAATTTAAATAAATTGTAAATTCAAATAAATCTTATAGTTGCATTTTTGTTGTTTATTGTATAATGTTGTAGAGTATTGTATAGTTATACAAAAAACATCTAACTAGTTTTGTCTACCAAAGCAATTTAGCATTTTAAGTTACCTAAACTGATAAATATTAGTCATTGTAGCACATACTCACATACGCAATATACTCATTGTAGCACATACTCACATACGCAAATAACTAACACTTTTCAATACAGCTATTCCCAAATGCTAAGTACATTAATCCTAAAATGTTTTTTGTTCAACAACTTTTTTAGGGCAACGAGTTTCCATAATTTTTTTTTAAGTTGAATCAACCTGTATGGGCTTAGAGTGTAGATCTTTATGGGGTTTTACAACCGATGTTAAGATTTTATTCGGACTAGTTATGAGGATTTGATTTCTTACGGCGGATCCTGATCTTGTCTCTGCTTAGATTAGCTCTTATGTAGACTGCCAGAATCTCTGCATGTTCTGGACTTTGATTACTCCTTTTGTCCTTTTAGTTATTTGCCTTGGCCGCAACTCTGGGGGCTCTGCCAATAAAATTGGGTGAAAAAAATTAATCAAAATTTAACTCGACTTTCTGTTTAATTGAATAGACTTGAGGATAATATCTCAATTGACTTTTTGCTGTGTTTGAGTTTTTGCTTGAATGGAATTCCAATGGCAAAGGTTTTTGCAATACTAACATGCACAGACAAGCACATATCTGTCAATGTATTCTGGAGAGAGTAGCAAGAAGCAAAAGTGAAGGCTTGCAAGTCTTTGCTAGTCTTAAATCTGTATGTCCCCTAAAGGTAAGTTCACCCACACTGTATAATTTGCATTTTATACTTTTTTTTCATTTTTACAAAAAATAAGGTTTTATTTCTTTTTTATTTTAATTTTTTTAATTGATGTTCCTACAACAATCTACAAAGTCAGTTCAGTAGAAAATGTTAATACTGTAGAGTTTGTGTGATCATCAGTGGACATGGCATCAATACAGATTTTCAGGAATTAACATAACCTTTGGCATGAAATAAAATAATTAAATATAAATAAACATGACATGAAGATGAAAAGGAAGAAGGGATGCCCATCTTTCCAGAAGCATCTTTAACAGAAAAAATTGAGCCAGCTAGCATTTTAACTGTTGTCCTGATAAGTGAGTGTGTCTTCTTTGGGATCTATTTACATTAGTAGAACGATTAAACTATCAGCACAGCTGTGACCTTACACCCGCTCACCTTGTGGGCTCATGCCACATGCGAATCACAGCCGTGTTGATATATGGGATAACCGTGATCTTGTTCATGCCATATTGCTTAAAATAATGACAGCCTAATGCTTAATTTCAGACAACCCATCAAAAAATATTACACATATTTCAGCACAAGAGTAGAAGTATATTCATCACTGGCATTCAATTTACAGGTGCCATGTTCTCAGGACTGCCATCAGTCATCACACATGAATAAGGACAGAAACATGTCTGGAAATGTCTTGGTTCTCCCATAAAGGTGACAGGGATTTAAAATTATATTAATCAGAACACATTTCTTACTCACTCACTCACCATGATTGCCGGTGGTCGATATAAATTTGTGCAATCAGAGGACATGAGATCTAAAATTTCCAGTAAATGTGCTGACAATAAATCAAATGTTTATGCTTGTTTGAAACAATTAAAATTCTTCCATATAAAGCCTTTTGGATTTGATGATAGATTTAGAAACTCAGTAGCATTAAGCCCAGAAGGAGATAAATAACAAATCTTATGAGTAATCCAATCCCCTTAAGCAAGTTCAGGCTTCTTTATCCCACGCTGAAGAAGCAGAGGATTGATGACTGAAGAAAAAATAAACTGGTCTGAGTACTTTCCCTATCAGGATGTCAAAGCACGAACTAACATGCAGACCAACTTGAAATCAATGCCTGTGTTATGAAACACAGAAAGAACATTACAGGTAATCCTGATATGTCAGCCGTTGCTGAGGGAAGTTAATGAGGTATAAAGAACTGGGAGGCAGTTAACCCAGTAGCACAACAGCATATTGAGTCCTCCTAATTAAAAATCCATTCAAATGCAGGACGTTACCAACAATACACTGTATTTTATCACAGATGTTATCATGTTGAATTTTTTAATAGGCATTTGGACTGAGATTAAATCCACATAATATTAAAGAATGAGACATATATATATAAATATAAAAAATTGGCCTCATAAAATAGTGTTCTTATTGTGCAACATGCCATATTGTGCAACAACTTCTTGTAACTGATGTATTAAACTATTAAATATGGCTTAAACCTATTACAAACAAAACCTCAAATACTCTCATAAAATAAAGCACTCTCTCCCATGAAACAATAAACACCACCAAACCAAAGTTACAGTTAATATGCATTATTTGGTTTGTATGACTGGGGCCTCTATGCAATATTGTTTGTGTGGTGTTTCTCTTGGCTTCTCAGGTTTGATTTGATAATTTTTCTTGGCCAACAATCAACATTTGCATAGTTTTCATGGTTTCACACCAAATAATTACAGTTCTCCAAAATCATTGAGATCAAGATTTTAGGCAAAATCGTAAGCAGGGCTCTTCTCCTCATCACCTCATGATCCAATGTATAGATTTCTGACTGTCTTGCAACCTGTATATACAGTAACAGAAAACATTGCCTTATACATCCAGCATTTGAGAATCTGAGTAATCTAAGTGTGCTATTACCTTATGTGCCTGGATTTTTTCTTATTTTCTCCTTGCAATCTCCTCCATCAAATTGCCAGCATTGACAGCATATTCAATATGGAGATCTAGGGATAAATCTAGGGAGTGATCTAGGGATAAACTAATAAATTGTTAAAATTATTCAAAATGTATATATACTGTATTTAATATACCCAGAATACCCAGAATCCCTGTTGTTGTGTTGTTGACTGAGATGTGTGTTGTTGACTGAGATGTGATGTTGCTCTTTTTCTGTGGTGCTCTTCAAACACAGAAACACAGAATTATTTTTGATTGATCTTATCACTGAACTTATTTATTGGCATTTAACAGTCAGATAATATCACAGACAAATCTTAAGGAAATATTTATGTTGGTTTATTATGAAGCACATAATTCTCTCTCTCTCTCTCTCTCTCTCTCTCTCTCACACACACACACACACACGACTAATGTAACATAATGGAACGTGAATGAAAAATACAAAAAAATACAGTGGTATCAAATATAAAAAGAAATTAAACATACATATATTTATAGTGAAACAGAACAAAGCAAACAGATGAAAAGTCTTGAAACCAGAAGGACTCAGCACTTAGCAGTACATTAGAAGTATAGAACCTCCAGCTCTATTATTTTACAATGCAGTAATTTGCGAACACTGAACTGAAAAGAATCCAGTCAAAAATTTATGAACTGCTAACACTCAGCTCAAGCTATATTAACTGTTTTCTCTCTTTTTTAAATCATGATCACCACACAGATAAAAACAATTGGAATGATTTCAATCAGTTGTTTTCCACCTTGGTTTCTAAAATTTTCACCATTTTCATCACCCAGGACTTTGTGGGGTCAGCACAGAATGTCACCGATGTTTTCTTCTTCAGAACAGTGAATCTTTTAAAAGAAGAAAATATTGTTATATCTCAATTTATTCATTAATATATTTATATTTTATTGAAATATCACTCTTCCTTTTGTAGGACCAGTCTTGAATTGGAAAATAACTACTAACTAACTTACATAACAGCGGAGCGGTTGCATCCTCCATCACTCTCCTGAATCCTGAAGCGCACAATTTTTCTTTTGATGCTCATCTTAGGCTCCTTAGAATACTTTAGGCAACAATTTTCAAAAGAACCTATTACAAAAGGGGAATATTATTAATCTGCGTGCATCTTGACTGATAAAATTTGATACTGATTCCATGAGCTGCATAATAGTTCCAATATTTCATAATATCCTCAATATATTCAGCTGAATGTAGATGAGGAATAGACAATTTATCCCCCCAAAAAATCTTGTTAAGACAACACCTCAAAACACATGTCAGTCAGTATAAAAACGAAGGTGCAGATGCAGAAAAGTGGTTTGTGCCAACCTTGTGCCAAACTTGGGTACAGGCATGCCAGAAGCAGGAGTAAACTGATGAAATAAATCTTCATCGTTGATCTTTGTAATCTGATTTTACCTGAGGTGGAATAAAATGTATTTATTGAGCTCCAGCATTAAAGAACCTTTTTAAAATGCAACATTTCCTGAGCTGAGATAAAAATCATTTTGTGGTAAAATAACATACCTTGGCAGTCTGTAAAATTGTTCAGTGAACAAAAATGTTGCTCAGTCTCTGGAAAAGCCGCCGCTCGTACAGTATGCTCACTTTGGGGGACCGTGCTTCCCTTTTATGGCTTTCAGCAATTCCACTAACACACCTCTTCCTCTCACTTACACAGGATCCTACCAATGATGAAGAAGACATCAGCCTGAAACCAGATTTTTTTTTCTGGATGGTAAAACAAAACTAAAACTATAAGTTTATTACAACATATATTTCTTTAAAGAAATAACCTTCCAGGAGTTCAGTGGTTACTTTTTCACTAGGGACATTTGGACACTTTTAAAGACATATTATAATAAACTAACCGTTTAATAAACTGTGTTGGACACCAACTCCACCCCCACCCCAACCCCTCAGTTTTGATCATGCACATCTGTTACTTATCAAAGCCAGTATAAACAAATATCTGAGAAGTGAGATTGTGCAACGCTTTACATGAAGTCTGTTCACATACAACTTGAAACATGCCCAAAAGTTTTTTTAAAGCATTATTTGAAACACATGTAATTGCAACGTGCAAAATATGTCCGTTTTAACTCTTTATCCTTCTAATGTCCTCACTTTTAGCATAATATTCTATAAGTCTTGTAAACCTCCTGGATGCAATTTATTTTCATTATGAGGATCATCTTCAGAAATTCCTATGTTAAGATGTCTTTATAGTTTACAGACTACTGTACCTCCACATTCTCATCCTCTGTGAATCTCACACACTGTCAGTGGGATTTAGGACTCAGTTTCGATAAGTTGGATCAAAATTAAAGCCTTATTCTAGGTTCAAGAGCTCTTTTTTATATTTCGTGAAAAAAAATTCCTGGATTATTATCCAGCTGGATGATCCAAAAAGTAGCCCAAAATATCCCCAGTATTGCATAATCTGGAGGAGGCTGCCTGATTTTGCTCCACAAAATGGCAAAGTACATGACAAGTTCATGATCCCATTTACTGTAAAATGATCTTATGTACATGTTTCTCATGACTCTTTGCAAAAAAAAAATCTGTATTTACCGCAATATTTCAGTGTTGACAATTTTCTGTAGTTTTCTTAATTACAAGAAACCCCATGGTTTTTATTAACATTAAACAGTTTTTTGTCTCACCTCACCATACAAACTAGCACCAAAATTTTTTTTACAGCTTTTAACAGAAAATTGAGAGCTAACAAAGGCTTTATACCAAAATAAAAATAAACAAACAAAAAATAACAAAACAAACAAACAAACAAAATAATAAAACAGAGAACAATGTGGCATGTTTTTTTTTTGTTTTGCTTTTCACACAAGAGGCAATTATTAATGTATAGCGTGATCCATCATAAATGTTACTATGACATAAAGTAACTAGGTTGCAAATGCTGCAATAATAATAATAATAATAATAATAATAATAATAATATCAAAATTTCAAGTAGCATTTTCAGGTGGCTAAACTAACTGTTAAGACTGTTAGGAGCTACTCTGTACACACACTCAGTTAGCCACATTAACAGATGTGCTATTTGTGCAGATTGTTTTACATACAACATATATTAATTTTCCCATCTAATGAGTCTTCCATGCAGATCAGATTTGGACAAGGAGTGCTGCATAAAATAGTGCACCACCATCTCAAACTAACCGTTTCTGCTTTGCCTTTCTACCCTCATACAGGTAGCACCATCTGAAGGTTTTCTTAGTGTTCCAGATCTTGCTATGATGTCCACACATTATGAGGTTTTCAGTCATCTGTATAGAGGAGCCCATGGTGGTTTAGTATGAGCACCCGGTGTACAGAATCAGAGAATATATAATGCTATGGAAGTGTTATTCCTAATCAAGTCAAGGCAAGAAGCTTTTATTGTCATTTCAACCATATATAGCTGTTGCAGTACACAGTAAAATGAGAAAGTTTTTCCAGTGCTACATAAAATGCAAAGACAGGGCTAAGGACTTAGTAAGTAAGTCTTAGCCACATAAAGTGCAATTGTGCAACCTAGTGTAAACAGTGAAGGACAAGACAAACAAGACAGACAAGACAGTGCAAGTCAAAAGACAGTGCAGACAAAATATCACAAGACAATACACAAAAGACAATAGACAGAAACAGCGCCGAACAGCGTAAATAAATACTGTATGTTCAGACAATATTGCGTGTGCAGTAATACTAGAATGAACACAGTAATATAGCAACACTCTGTAATGACAACTCTTTATCTGACTAACAAGTTCCAATTAGTACATTGCAGTCTGACAAGTGACTGAACAACATTTTAACTTCATTAAATAAAAAGTAATTGTGTGATAGTATTTGTACTATAATAGTATTGTGCATTAATATTAATATTATCTGCATTATCTGCTTATGCTTTATAGTCATCCCCCTTAATCTTTGATTTGTGTTGATAGTGTTGTGCATTATCAGATGCTATTCTGCTCACCACAATGTTTATATACTGTATGTACCACTGTCATGAGCAGAATATCATCTGATAATGCACAACACTTCAAAGCTTCAGGAGGATGACTATAAAGCAAAAGACCACCTCAGCTTCCATTTCTCTCAACCTAGAACAGAAAGTTCAGGCTGTACTGTGCACAGACTAACCAAAATTTGACACTGAAGACTGGAAAAACATGGACTGATCTGAGGAATCTCGATTTCTGCTGAGGCATGCAGATGGGATGTGGTAGAATGGGAGATATGCAGCATCCAATAACAGCAATTTCAGCATAACAAACATTTTCCCATAAATCATAAAGATTGGATTTGGGGAAACCATGAGCAATGTGGGATATTAGAAAAAACATGTACAGCACCCGGGGGCACGGTGGCTTAGTGGTTAGCACGTTCGCCTCACACCTCCAGGGTTGGGGGTTCAATTCCCGCCTCTGCCTTGTGTGTGTGGAGTTTGCATGTTCTCCCTGTGCCTCGGGGGTTTCCTTCGGGTACTCCGGTTTCCTCCCCTGGTCCAAAGACATGCATGGTAGGTTGATTGGCATTTCTGGAAAATTGTCCGTAGTGTGTGATTGCGTGAGTGAATGAGAGTGTGTGTGTGTGCGCCATGCGATGGGTTGGCACTCCGTCCAGGGTGTATCCTGCCTCGATGCCCGATGACGCCTGAGATAGGCACAGGCTCCCCGTGACCCGAGGTAGTTCGGATAAGCGGTAGAAAATGAGTGAGAGAGATGTACAGCACCCAAAACAAACAAATATCATAATCAAAAGACAGTGTAAATAAACCTTTTAATATCCCAAAAATAAGTAACTGGGGAAAACAGGATTTAGGGGTAATCCAAGACAGTAAATAGTCCAAGGTTAAAGATACAGAATAATCTGACAAGGTTTCGTATTTTCAGACTCAATGTTTAATAGATCACCTCAACTAGTGATTGAATGCTGGTATTATTATTATTATTATTATTATTATTATTATTATTATTATTGTTGTTATTATTAATTTATTATTTTTTATATATGGAAAATGGCAGATATAACTAACAATTTAATTATTAATTTCATAATCCTGGTGACTGCGACCTCTAGTGGACATGTGGGCACACGTCCTCGTTGCAGTGTGATGCAACTTATATTTTGATATGAACAGTTTACTTAGATTTTGATATGAACTTATATGAACAGTTTAGTGTATTCATTAGGTTTAAAATAATTTCAAATATGCCCACATCTTTCTTGTGTGATATCAACAAACGAATAAGAAAGAAAACTTAAAGAATCATATCTTGAAAATCTGTTTTCATAGCTTGAAATCTGTTTCGTACTGTTTTCAGTTTCAAATCTCTTCAAATTTACAACAAACATTAACAAATTTCTTCAATTTACAAATGATATAGTCACATCCCTTCAATTCAAGTCTCACATCTCTGCAATTTACAATCAATATTTATATTCACATATCTCTTTAATTTGCAGTTAATAGTCTCATATATTTCTTTCATGTACAGATAATATAAACATATTTTTAAATGTACAATTAATATAGGATCGTACAGGGGCGTAGATTACGTGGGGGACATGTCCCCCGCACTTTTTATAAAAAGTAAATTCGTCCCCCTCACTTTTTTAGTGGAGAGTTGTGTTCACCACATGTTGAGGTTTTAATGGAGAAATGTATATAAATGCAGAGTGATTTAAAATTCAAAGAGACAAGAAAGTTTAAGATAGACTATACATGACGTTCACAGCAATCAGTCACTCACTTGTCACGTCGTCATCACGCGCCCCCAGTACTGTAGCTCGAGTCGCATTCGGTTACGATGAGCTCAAAGCGGCAAAAAACGCTTCACTCCTTTTTTTTATAAAATGTCAAGCAGTGTAAGTTGGCATATGGTATCCGAATTGTGTTGCACAATGTTTAGTAACTCTGCCTGTTGCTCTTGTTGAATAATTAGCAAGTTTTAATTTAAAGGATTATAAGGGAAAATAGCTGCTTTGACAAACGTTATATAAACTCTTTTATAACGTATTTTGTTTTAACAAGTGTGTTATCAAAACCCTTCAAATAAGAATAAAGATAATGTTGAACTGAGATTTTACAGCATGTTTAGCCAATTCTACATAATATCGAGTATGTTTCACTGTATGTACACGACAGAGACGAGGACGGTGAATAGTGACATTAAAGATGTCATTTTAATAATAAGGAGCAGGTAAATCACACATACATACAACGTAGTAAAGACGATAACCGACAATGAGTGAAGACAGTGGTGATGAGTATAAATAGGCCACGTTCACACTGCAGGTAAAAGTGGCCCAAATCCGATTTTTTTGGGGTCAAGTGACCAGGTCAGACTTCTTCAGGAGTAGTGTGAACACTCAGATCTGGGCCACTTCCATATGTGGTCCTGAATCAGACCCAAATCGACATTCGTCACAATTATGCGCCGGCGAAACCTTTTTTTTTTATTTTTTTTATTTTTTTTTGCGCCGGCGAAAGCTTTTTTTTTTTTTTTGCGCCGGCGAAACCTTTTTTTTTGCGCCGGCGAAAACGTGACACAAACGTGACTGGTAACGTGTGTGTTAAGAGTGTTATATAAAGTGGTTACGTGAACCAGCTCATAATGCTTGCGTTGAATACATCATATTATAGCATTACATGATATGTTTGCTTGCACCAGATGATACAATACTTCCTCCATAACCTCGCCAACTTTTTAGCGCAACGGCGTGCTGCGTGTGACGTCATTGTTATTGTTCGTTTGCGCATGCGGGTCAGTTCACACTGGTATCTGATATAGGCCACATTTTAAAAGGTAATGTGAACAGCCAAACAAAAAAACAGATCTGAGCAAAATATCCGAATTGAGCATTAAGACTTGCAGTGTGAACGTGGCTATAGAGTCCGGGTGAACAGACAGGTGAAGACGGGAAACAAATATGGTGGATGACGGTGTGCAAAGGATGATGGGTAATGTAGTCCGGTGAATGAGGGTAGATCACAGGGGAAACGTTACAGTATGCTGATAGGTACGATCTTTATTTAATGGGCTGCTCTTTCATTATTGCACTAATTTTACGTTTTTATGTGTTGTCAAGAATGAGCAAGAAACAGACAGCATAGGTTTGTCAGGGCAGATTCAGCCACGTGACTTTATAGCCTCTGTGAGCACGTGATATAGAAGTCAGCTGGTTTGGGTCACATGAGCAGGAAATAACCACACAGTGAACCAGGAACGATTATGTACACGCTATTTTAATGGTTTGCTTTACTACTACGTACAGTATGTTTGTCAACATTTTGTCTGGTTAGAAACACAGTTTGTATATAGAGAGAAAGGGCTGGGAGATGTGTAGTTTGTTACCCAGTATGTGAGCTTAGTCATCTCTATCTGTAAGTGCTGTTGTGTTATTTGCACTTTTAAGGAAATAGCACTTCTCCTTCAGCCTTAATGGCTGTTCGCTTTCTTCCTCTCAGGCTTTTCTGAGCTGAACAAAATGCAGACAGGAGCAGTAGCACTGCTGTTTGTGTCTTTGTCCGTGTTCAGGACAAACTGTGGTGAGTTCACTGATTATTCAAACTAATTCAAAGGCTGCATCAGTGGAATAATAAATACATAAGTCCTAAGAGTCCATGAGTTATTATATATATATATATATATATATATATATATATATATATATATATATATATATATATATATATATATTTTTTCTTTTCTTTTTCTTTTTAGTTTTGTCGTGATCTCTGCATGTACCCAATTGTTAATATCAGTATCTGAATCAGAAAGAGCTTTATTGCCAGGCATGATTTCACATGCGAGGAATTTGTTTTAGTGACAGCAAAACAATTTGTTTTAGTGTTTCAGAAAGCTGTAACTCCTGAGCTAAACACTGTTACTAGCAAAACGCAGTTGTATCTGCCTTTCTACATTACAACGATAGAAAAGAGGTGTTATTTGTGTAGTAACAGCGTTTAGCTCAGGAGTTATTGACTCGGGAAACTCCAATCTGTGAATATGCGCACATATTGACAAGACCCGCCCCTTTGTGCTCATTGGCTACACGTTTGTTTTGATTTTTGTTTTGTTTGGTGGCCCAACGCAGTTTTCTGAAGCATTTCTCAAATATCAGAGACCCTACCTTTAAAGGTTAGGGGCCTTTGATCAGGAGCCCAACAATGGCAGCTTGGTGGACCTGAGATTCGAACCACTAGGCCCCCACATACTTTAAGCATTTATTCTCATAAATTCTGTAAATTTATTTTTTTTGTCGTGTATTTATTTAAAAAATTATCATTTTGTATTAATTTATTGTTCTGTGATGACGCTCTCTTTCCTCTTTCAGTGCTATTAACGCAATGTATGTATTTAAAAGCCGCTCCAACAACATATTGTTGCGGTTAATTTAATTGTGTTTTCAGAATGAGCGGCTGGATTAACTGCAGTAGGGTCACTATATTGTCTTCGACGATAAAGCCGCAAACATCACAGTCTCCTTCTTAACTGTCAGACACTTATGTGGAAGTCGTCCATCACATGAGTCCCTGATCAAATTAAAAGTGCATGTGATCATCCGTGATGCTGATTTATTGTCCTTTTGCTGCCTTTTGATCATGTTCTTATGCAGAGATCATGAGAAAATGAAGTCGTTATCACGACAAAACAAGAAAGAAAAAATATAATAATCGCATGGCATCTTAGGACTTCTGTAGAATAACAGTTGGACTTCAACTGGATGCCAACTCCATGTGGTCTTTGAGGACAACAATCTCCTCATCAATACAATATTTGTCAGACTATATATTTATAAATCACACCCTCCACTGTCACCCAAATGAGGATCTGTTCCCCTTTGAGTCTGGTTCCTCTCAAGGTTTCTTCCTTTACCATTTAAGGGAGTTTTTCACTGCTGCCTGAGTCACCTCAGACTTGCTCATTGGGGATAAATATAAACACATTTAAATATATCTAATATTAATCTTTATATTATTCTTTATAATAACCTTTTGTTCTATGTTTATGTTCTGTAAAGCTGCTTTGAGACAATGTCAGTTGTATAAAGCGCTATGCAAATAAATTTGAATTGAACAATTTTAATTGAATAGCGTGATCATAACGTATTATTGTATTCACTGATGTCTTTTCAGATGGCGGCGTTTCCCTAAGTGCTCCAGCTGTTGTTGACCTGGAGGAGAAATTCTCTAAAAATATCACCATCAATGCAAGGTGAGACAAGCTTTTAAATACTGTATATGTTGCCAGTCTGGCTGGTTATTTATTACCTTACATTCTTAGAATTCTGTACTGTATTGTTTGTGTCTTTTGCAGTTCTCCTCTGAATGTTACTGCGTACATCTACTTCAACATTACATATCAGTCAGCAAACTTCTCTTCAATAATTCATCTTCCAGATGTGGTAAGCTCACCCTGGAGTTACGGCACATAAAATGCCTTGTTACTTTTACTTTTAACCGCATTTGCTTGAGTGTTTTCATGTTGTTTGACTCCGCAGGTTGTTCTGCCAGCAAAAAATGTATCCACTGTTTTTGAAGTGCAAGCAAAAAGCGTTGGACAGGTCACTGCTTATCTGTACAGCAACAACACTGACATCCAAAGGTATGCAGTGGATCACTTAACCTATGTCCTCGGTTTGAACTTCAGCACTACAGACCCAAGCCTTTCTGTTTTTTTTTTTCTTTTCTGAATTAAATTCCACCCTGAAATGCATTAAACATGTCAACATTTAAATACATTTGTTACATTAGATACATTTTTGTTATTAATGTAAAAGGTTAGAGTTTTCCTGGTGTTATTAAAATTGCATTTAGATTTAAGTTAAAATTATTTTTTCATGCATCTGTGGTAAGTTTTAGATTAATCCCTTTCCTTTCAAATGATCAGCTATAAAAATATCATACGGATTATAAACCATAAATGATCAAGACACATTGATAAGTTATTATGAGAATAATTTCCACCAGTCGTGTGAATAAAAAAATAAATAAAAAATAAGGGTCACTTTGGATATATTTAACAGACCCCTGAGACAGACAGACTAAGGGATTAAATCACTGGACAGACTAATTGATTAAATCACTGCTTCATTGCTCTCTTTAGGGAGAGAAGTTAAAGACAACATTTCTTTTATAAATTATTTGTTATGAAGTTTGATGTGCAAGTTGTTCTAAACTGCAGGGAAAATCATTGACCCCAAATCTGGCTGGTATGGTATAGAGGGTGGAAAATCACATTACAATAGATCCAATTCAGCTATTTCTTTCACATTATATGATTAATTCCTCAGTATTCCTCATGTATAGTATCTTGATATATAGTCATATTTTCTATAGATGATGACAAGAATTATAACTTCCATGCATAAAATTCTTTTCTCTGTAGCTTACAAACTCGAATCAGATTTTTGGTCATCAGAAGCAATGTTCTTTATGTCATCAACCAAATCATTGGATGGATCTACTTTCTGGCTTGGTCTATTTCCTTCTATCCTCAGGTGTATGAAAACTGGAAAAGAAAAAGGTAGAATTTTTTTTATTTTTTTTTTTACAAATATTGAGAATTGAACAAGTGTTCCACTTTATTTGCATAATTTCTGCAATATTCTTCTACAGTGTGGTGGGCCTGAACTTTGATTTTCTCTCACTGAACCTGACTGGATTCATTGCTTATAGTGTATTCAATATAGGCCTTTTTTGGGTACCTTACATAAAGGTAAACACATATTAGACATTGTAACATGATCAGAAATTTCCCCAGGAGCTATTTAATACTTTATAATATGTATCACCAGGAAGAATTCTTGAAGGATAATCCAAATGGAGTCAATCCGGTGGATGCCAATGATGTGTTTTTCAGTCTCCATGCAGTCGTTCTTACTCTGGTCTACATCGTTCAATGTACAATATACGAGGTGAGTCAACACCTATTTTTGTTTTATTTTCACATATATTGAAAAAAATAATAAAAAAATTTAAAAAATCTATGAAATAAAATAACACATAGACATGTGAAAAAATTAGGACACCCAATTATATGTTCAGTTCTGTATTAAGCAATGTCAACATGTCAGTTTCTGATCTTGTTTTAATTTGTACCTGTAGAAGAAAGTGATGTAAAGCAAGTAAACAAAATAAATCAACAAAAATGAGTATTTCAACTAAGGAAAAAGTAAGGACACCCTATGCTCTAATAGCTAGTGTTTCCCCCTTTGGCTGTGATACACCTGTAGGAAATTTTATATTTTTACATTTAATTTTAGTACAAATAAATGTAGGTGTGTCCTTACTTTTCCCTCACAAGAAATTGGATTATTTTAAAATGACATTTTATAGAGCATTAAAAAAAAGACTTTTCTTTGGTTTGATTTGTTTAGTTATATTACTCGAAACTTACAATATTGTTAAAATGAAGATTGAATGCGCATCTTTAACTACTAAAAAAAACCCACAGGCTTTCATGGGGTGTCCTAATTTTTTCACATGATTGTATTATATCGGGTAAAATAACATGTACATCAATGCTTATAATTTGTACATTAAGAAGAAATCACAATGTATACAGTACACTAGTCAAGCATGTTTTTTACATTTGGATCTGTAACATCATGATTAAAATCTGAAAACTTTCTTAACTTGTTTAGAGAGGAGGACAAAAGGTGTCTAAGGTGGCCATTTTTTTCTTGGTGGTCGCTTGGACCTTCGCGTTTGTCACACTTTTTGTTGCTGTTGCTCAGAAGATCTCCTGGATAACTTACCTGTACTATTTCTCCTACATCAAACTGGGTATAACACTGATTAAATATATCCCTCAGGTATGGCTCATTTATGTACTCTTGTATAGAGAAAGTGTATTACTTGAACTACAGTCATGTCTTAATCTGTTGAAGTTCAGATTTTCAGGCGAGTGTGCAAAGCTTTCTAAAAGACTATAATGCAGAAGGAAATGTTGATATCTTCTATGATGTTGTCATGTTACAGATGTAACAGTGTGTTGTAGTGTATCTGTACCAGATTAGGTAGGCATGTGAGTTTCCTTGAGAAAAACAAGATCACAGTCACATGTATAAACTCAACAACAAGAAGTTGGCCATTTTGGATTTTTATAAAGTTTTAAATATTCCTCCTAGAGGGTTCATCCAATTCATACAAAATTTGGAATGGATGACATCAAGATATTCATGTTATTTATATTACTTATATTTAGTATTGCCATGGTGATGGAGTCAATTAATATGTCAAGCCACTTGTGATGTGACCCAAGTTTCATCTTCATGTTGTTGCTTTTTCTTAGCACACATATGGTAGGTAATAACCCCTGAATACTAGGAACACACCCCAAAAGACCTGATGTTTTGCAGGTGCCCTGATCCAGTCATCCAGATATCACAATTTCTGCCTTGTCACAGTCACTCAGATCTTTACACTTGCCCAGTTTTCCTGTTTCCATCATCTTCAAGAACTGACTGCTCACTTACTGTCTAATACATTCCACTTCTTGACAGGTGCCACTGTACCAAGTTAATTTATTTTAGTCACTTCACCTGTCCACCAGTGGTTTTAATGTTTTGCTGATTGGTGTATATTAACTGACAAGACAGTGAATTCAGTTATGATGCTTTAAACAGAAAGTCCACAATATGTCATGTGAAGGAGCTGATATCAAACAGATTATTGATTTTAGAGGAAATTTTCCACCAGTTGTCTTCACTGCTAAAACGTTCTGATGTCATGCAGCTAAAGATACCACAAGCCTTTGGTGCTTAGATCTGCTAGTCACTCCTTGTATCTATATTTCTGATTTGTTGTTATGTCTTAATTTAACCTGTATTAGGCATACATGAACTATCAGAGACAGAGTACTGAAGGGTGGAGCATTGGCAATGTGTTACTGGATTTAACAGGAGGCAGTTTCAGTCTGCTACAGATGTTCCTGCAGTCTTATAACAATAGTAAGAATACACACACACACACACACACACACACACACACACACCCACCCAATACTTGTATCTGGATCAGTACAGTAAATATAGAGTTGTACAGAATAATCAGCCACTCATCAGCATACCAGTACTGTGTGGGTGTGTGTGAGAGTGCGCGGGAGTGAGTGTGCTCGTGTTTGACTCCACCACAACCAGGATCAAAGTCGAGTTTAACTGCGTCCCTGTATAGATGATGATGTGTTTGATGTAGCCAAGTTGAAGAATGATAGATACATACAAACAACAATGCATACAAATGATGCATACAAAGATCAGATGTGCTGCTGACATACTTCTTTTAATGCTTGCTAGCTATGGATGGAGGGAAAAAACATGTACACATGCACCAATATTGAGCTCAGGAACATTAATTACACAGTTTAACTCTTCCTGTATTCCTTTTTACAGATCAGTGGAAGCTTATATTCGGAGACCCAACAAAATTTGGATTGGGCATCTTCTCAATATTTTTCGACATCATATTTATGATCCAGCACTACTGCTTGTACCGCAGTAAAGGTCCTGTGTATCAGGTACTGCGTGGTGAAGAATAGGGAAGGAATTTTGTTACTGCTCAGGTAAAATGCCTTAACCTTGTAGGACTTTGGACCTACGTCACCAGAGAACAATGATTTTTCTAATCATTTTATAATGCATTTTTATATTTATATTATAAATTCTATGCATAACATTTTAACACAAATCCGAAAGCATTTTAATATTGAGTGATTAGTAGATGGACAAACTGTTATATTCTTTTTCACTAAAGGATTGAGAAGTACAGTATAATTGCATAGAATGATGTGCCATTTAAAAAAAAAGTATATCTGAATTCAAAGAAATTATGTTTTACTGTTTATTTTAATTGATATTGTTTTATTATACATGTTGGTGTTCAGGTCTGATTTGTTAACACAATAATTTTCTCTACATACTTACATGGAGAGAATCAGGAAGCATCATTGCTGATGTTAGAAAATAAGTTCCACAGCTTACATTACAGATTCAAGGGTGACATTTGAGTGTGTTTTCTGACAGCTTCTGCCTGCTGATAAATGTCAGTGGATCTTTGAGCTCGGCTACTATAGCAGTTAGCTTGCAGCTTAGCTAAGTGACCTCATGTTACTGATAATACTGATGACAAAAACGACAAAAGACCATTTAACTGTATCCAAATTGTATATATTTTTATGCTTCAAAAATTCCACATTCAGACTTTATTATTATTATTATTATTATTATTATTATTATTATTATTTGAATAGAGACTTTTTTTATTAAACAGTCATTGTGTTCATTCCCCTTTTAATTTGTGTTAAATAAATAAGTAGAAAAACAGTTGGGATTGTCAAGATTTCAGATTTTTGTTTGCCACAAACAGGGTGGGTAAATAACATGAATTACAGGCACAATCTTGGATGATTTTACACTTTGACAAGTGATTTTACACTATAGGAGGTGCAAGAGGGAATGGAGTAAAGAGGGAAAGTACCATAAAGTCAAACCAACTTTTTTAAACTAAGGGTTTATAAAAATGAACACATTAATTCATTCAAGAATTTTAAATGAATTACACAATTTATAGTTCTAAATCTGCAGTATGTTTTCTGTCACAACTGACACTTTATGTAAAGCTTTTTTAATTTATGAAATTTATGAAATGAAATAAATGGGACTTTTATTAAATGTAGCAATTATTAAGGCATTCTGTCTCAGATATTATTACTTACTCAGATAGTTCACATGCATGTGTATACATACTTTTAGGATTTTTATTTTTATTTTATTTTGGAGACCAAACCATATGTTTCCATACTAAACAAACTAAAATGAGTATTTTCAGTAAAAAAATAAAGCACAAGTGTTTTGCCTGAAAAGTTCTATAAAGGTTCTATACCAAAATTTAGGATTTGTTTAAGTTTTGGATAAGTTTTGATGTTTGATTATTATTGTTAGTGATAAGATACTGATTCAGTATAAACCAGAACTATTTCTAAGAAGCTCCATCAACAAAATATTTTATTAAATAAGAATTAAGCTACATTCACACACAGTTTTTATCAGTGCAACATTGCTAATACTGGTTGCTATATTAATAATGAGGTGCAAAGTTTATAAGTTAATTTCTAATGAACAAGCCAGAAGTGACGGTTGCATGGGAAAAACTCCCTGAGACGATATGAAGGGGAATCCCTCAGAGGACACAGACTTCAAAATAAACCTTTCCTCATCTGTGTAATACAGGATCATGTGACTATAAATCATTACCCTTCTGAATCTGTGTACTATATTGTCAAAAAGGTGCAATTATGTAACCAGGAAATACATTCTAGTTTTAACCTGAAGTCTGTTTGGTTGAACTGTTCACTGATTAACACCTGAGGGCATCAGAAGTGATCGCTTTGATCCAGAGAGTTTTATCTGATTTATTCATTCATCCATGGTAGTAATTGTTATTGACATAAATCTTACGAGATGTAGTGTAGAGAATGAAGATGAAGAATTAACATTTCATTACATTTAATTTGACTTTTTTCCAGTGTAAAGTCTTTACTTAATTGGTTTCCATGTTTCCCAGATTATAATAGCTCCAGCCCTCCTGCTAAATTTGAAACATCATCATACACACCTCCAGCCTCCTACACTTTAATTGTGGCTACAGTTTTACTTCTCCTGTTACTCGCAGTAAGACATATTTGGTTCGTTTCATTTCGAGTTATCTGATCGTTCCATATTTATTTGTGGTTTTTTTGGTTGATTTTGTTCTTTTCACTTTTCCAGTGTCTAAGAATAAGATTTTCTTGCCATCCAGTCTCTGCCTTCCATCTGGAAATATTGATTCAGACCCTGTTGAGTTCATGCATCTTCACACGTCTATTTTACTTCCTGTAAAATTGTCAATATGTAGGTTATTTGACTAGAATGTGTGTACCTTTGAACAGAGGAGAAGGCTGTTGATCTCCTCTTGTGGCCATCAGTATAGTGCTGGTAAACCCCCTAAAAATACTCTAATGCATTCAATCCATCTTCAAAGGAAAATATCAATCTCTCGCTCTCTCTCTTTCTCTCTCTTTCTTTCTTTCTTTCTTTCTTTCTTTCTTTCTTTCTTTCTTTCTTTCTTTCTATCTTTCTTTCCGCTCTCATCCCTGACATATAACAACATGAAATATTCTGCTGTAATTCTAGAAAATGTGTGAACACTGCTCCTCTCTACCTCTCAGGGTACCAGGACAGCACTCATCACAACAGACACATCTCTGTTCTGGTACCGAGGTGGTGGAATGAACTTCCAGGTTTCATGTTCAAACCACGTCCAAAGACCTATTTTTTTCTGGAGTACTTAAATTAGCGCTTAAAAACTAAACCCTTTTGTTGTGTGTGCTTTTCTTACTATATTGCCTCCCAATAGACTTTTTAGATTGATGGTATTCTTAGTCTGTGACCTAGTAAATCAGTATCAGCATGTATTCATTGATTCATCGAATCTTCAAAGCAGTTTTGTAAGTCACTCTGGATAAGAATTTAAGTAAAAGGTGTGTATGGTGTTTTCTGTGCTATCAGTTCTTTCATGGTTTATATATTCATATTTTTATAATATTTTTTCATGCTAAAATTTACTTGCCAGAAACAGGAATCTGAGACTACTATAATATGGTCACAGACAACTAATCTGGACAGTTGAATATCAGACAAAGACCAAGTGATTAAACCGCTATGTGTTGTTAGGTGCTTTTCTGCTCACTGGGGTTATAAAGACTAGTTATTTGAGTTACTATAGCTTTCCTGTCAGTTCACACCAGTCTGGCCCTTTGAAATGGTTCTGTAGTGATTCTGAAATGCTCAGGCTGTCTGGCACTAGCAACCACAACACAGACTCCATACCTGGACAATGTTATGCATTTTTATTTTTTTTTATTTTTATTTATTAATTTTTATAAGAATTCATACAAGCATGGCAGTTTTGTGCTGATGCATGATGCTGAATCTTATGCTGTTGTTTTCAGAGTCGAAAGAAAAACAGCAAAGCAACAGCAGAGAGCAGTGTGGAGTCAAAATCAGCCACAGCCACTGCTCACAACCTGCTCATCATCAGCTCTCAATTCAGAGAAGAGTTTTCTGTCCAAACATAAGAAAAATACACTCATTATCCTTCATTTCTATCAGTCTTTATGAATTTGACACTTGGACTACTGACTCTTGACCTGTTTTTTCCAGAGCTGTTTCTGTTAAAAAAAAAAAAAAAAAAACACTCTTTATTCCATTTTTAACCTGCCAGTAAGTTTATTTAAACACACAGCTAATTTTAAATGGTCATATACTCATTCCCTTTAAATGTAGTTATGCTGAGTGGAAAGTAGAAGGTCAGGATATGCATGTCAGGATAAATGATGGTACCTTGTCATCAATGCGGTAAACTGCAGCTCAGGGTGAATTGTGATTTCAAAACAGCCTGTGTGTGTGGGTGGGTGTGTGTGTGTGCGTGTTTGTGAGTGTGTGTCCGGTAGATAGTGACAGCAGTTGCAAACAAAAAAGCTCAAACTAAGAACTGCTTGCAGGAGAGAGTGGAAGTGATGAGTAGAGAAGAGCTGGAAAGCCATGTTTACAGGTTAAAACAAGTCGGGTGTAAAAACATTTTTAATCAGTACATGTCGAAGCACTGGAGCATGACCATAGCCGTGACAGATCTTGGAACATCCTGCTAACATGCCTAAGCCAAATTCAACTTCAAAAGGTCTTAATGGGGTCACTGAATTTTAACCACTTCTGCTCTGTTTTGTGTTGAATTTAGAAATGTTCAGTGGTAACTGCAAAACTGTGGCTTTGGGTTTTTGTTATGGTCTTTATAGGCAGGAATGCATTTGTGAGGGTGAGGGGTATATGATCCTTAAGGAAATAAAAGATACGGCAAAACAGTATAATCAGACTAATTTCTGATCATGTTACTAATCTGAATAGATGATGTGATAAAGTTGAAATAGTCCTTTTCCAAGAAAAGTCTAGACACTTTTTCACTCTACAATTGTTTATCTCAAAAAACATTTTGTGACTTTGCCATTATAAACCAACCATACATAAAACAGAGCACATTACCACTCTACAGTAAACCATACAGTAAACTCACACCAGGTTGCCAGTTCATTGCCATACAGAAGCACTTTTGTAAAAGTACAATTACAGTCCATGTACCGGACTATGGATAACATGCATGAAACATATAAAGTGAAACACCATCCCTCATAAACAACAAAAAGAAGCCTTTTATTAAAATACAAAGCTGAGGGTCCATCCATCCATCCATTTAATTTTTTGTACTGTTTATCCTACACAGGGTCGCAGGGAACCTGGAGCTTGTCTCACGGTACTCGGGGACACCCTGGACAGGGTGCTAACCCACCAGCGGGTGCAATCTCACAGACACTTACACACTGGTGGAGGAAACCAGAGTACATATGAGTCATACAGTACATGGTCACACTGTTCCACTTGTCCTTGAACAAAATAAAAGAAAAAAGGAGTAAATGCCAGGAATCAATACTGCTCTCTCCTCAGGTTTGTGTGTCCTCTTTTCTGACGTAAACTCAAACAACTCAAGTCTGCTGATTATAGGATTGCACTATTAGAACCCAAGTCATCTCATTCAGAGGATGCAAGTTTCCCAGGTGATAAAGATGACCCATTCTATTGCTTTTATCCCTGTCCAAGTTTCAGATAGCATCATCAATCTGAGAATCTCACTCTTTCAAACAATCTTAAACAGGATAAATTAATCCTAGTTAAATCCAGTCACTTCTGGGATTGCTTTAGTGCTTTCAACTGCTGACATAGAACTGAAGGCATGTATTCATGAAAATGTTTTATAAAAGTCTAAGCATATATCTGAGGATTTGGGAAAATAAAAAAAAACACTAATGGCTTTATTTCTTTTGACCCCGTCCTATGTGAATAATCTGACAAGATGAATCACAGGAGTCCTTAACATGATTGTGTAATCAAAAGAGTGTTAGCCAAACAGCATGTGCCAGATAATGGTGACACCACACTACTGTCCTGGATTCCACAATACATTACTGCTTTATCTTTCTCAAACCTCCTTCTATTGGCTGCTCCCGTGACGACGTCCGCATGTTAGATTTGGCACAGGTTTTATGATGCAACCCCTCATTTTTGTCCAGGTTTGGGGCTGGCACTGAGAGTTAACTCTTCAGTGGCTGGGTTAGCTCTCTACCTGGGAATCAAACCCGGGCCACAGCAATGAGCACGAGAGATCCTGCCACTGGACCACCAGGGGGCTATTGTCGCTCTTAAACCATTGTTAAATATTACACAAAATTCCCAATTTTACCTCAATTTTAGTCAAAATCATCAATGAACCCAATTTCTCTTTATCAATACAATCCTGGATTTTCATATGTTTCCAAGGATGGTTGGAACTTTTGGTCTGGATTTTGGTCTGCTGTGTGTGTGTGTGTGTGTGTGCATGTGTGATATAGAGAGTGATTTGATGTGCAATAGCAACTTATTAAACAAAGAACTGCATTCAGATGTGATATTTTTCAATGAGCTCCTTGACTATTAAACAAAGTACAAATCTCAGAATATGTATTTGTATCAGCACACCAGCAGTAATGTGTGTTTTCTGAGTCAGTTAGTGTATGAATGTGTTTTTGTGGTAGTGATTAATTTGCCTCATGCTCAATTTTACATTCCTCATGTAAGATCCAATAAAGAAAATAATGATCAGGAGAGAATATAAACAAGACTAAAGTCAAGAGATCAGGCTACAGAATGATATTGGGGTAATATCTATATTTCTATGTTGTTTTTACTCCTAAAAGTAATTTAAAAAATGCTATATAAAATGCAGGCTACTGGGGTCAGCCATTAATATTTCAAATTGTGAATTGGTTTGTGGCTTCTTTCAACAAGGTTTGGACAACTGGCAAGATGCAGAAATATGCTTGTAATTTTAGTTTTTTTTTCAGCTCAGTTTTCCACATAAATGATTAGTGAGGTTTGGAAGGGCAGCTTGATCTAGGATCTGATGTTTTCCCAGCATGGAAATAAAAGTCAAACTGTGATTAGTAGAAGTAAGAAATTATGTACACACTGTAAACATACAACACTGTCATATTGTAGTATAAATTCATCTGAAATACCAAAATGAAATATTTTACTGACGATTTATATACATTTTATGCTCCGTATCAAATCTTTAAAGCATATTACTTAATTCAGGGGTTAACTTTTCATCTAACCAAACATATTATGATATATGGACCATTATGAGTATTGTAAAATTACTTTCATGTGTCTGGCAGGTCCAGCAGTGATTTTAGGAAATATAAGACTAACATGGAATTTCCATTAAGGTTTTAAAGAAAATGTCAGTTTGACAGCTTTTTTGGTTCAAGACAGTTTTTTGTACCTTTAAAGATTTGACTTTTTAGTTTTATTTGGCCATATGCATAGATATTTCCAAAAATGAAAATGATTTCAGTTTCTGAATTTGATTTAAAATTGTTTGCTCAAGTAAATTTTACAAACAATATGTTCGTATTTCACTCCAATCAAAATGAAATGGAGATTCTTTCATGTCTTTAATCCGAAGTAACACTGAGGCAGAATCCAATTTTACCACTTTACACGTAAGGGGTAGAGCTGAAGAGTGATGAGTGGGATTTTTGTGCACATTCAGAATTACAAACCTGGCCTTTAAAAAAATGCTCTCCATGTTGTCGATTTTGACAAATCAGGATTTGTTTCACTTATAAATTTGCCAAATAATGTTACCACTTGCATGTCTGCCAGAAGAACACTGTCCATGCATCCTGTTCTGCCTTGTCAGCAAAATATATATCATTCTAATTATTTATTTACATTTTGGTGGTACATGCACTTTTCTCCATGGAAATTTGTAGGATATAAGATAACTTTGGGTATTTTCTCCTTTGTAGATAAATTGTTATGCTCATAAAATATGAACTTGAAATCTGTTTGAAATTGGTTTATTGTTTTAATGGCCCTGAAAACTTAATATGTTCTTCCTTTGTAGATATTTACTTTTTTTGGGGACATTTAAATTAATTTGATTTAATATGTTCACCATAAGCAATCATATTTCTAGAGATAAATATATTCCTATTTACTTAAGGGGAAAAAATTTAAAAGTAGACTTTTAAGGTTCCAGTTTAGCTATTCTCTAAGTTGTTTTTCTCAGTTAGAAATTGTACTTTTTCTTTAAGCAGCAGACTCTTATGATATTTGTATATTCCATAAGCAGAAATGACTCAGTGCTCTCATATTTCAGGAGTCACTCACATGGTCATAAACCCTATGATTTGTGTTAGTGTGGGCATATTTCTAGAGCATATACCTTATGTAAGCAAAAAAGGATTTAAACTTGTCCGATAAATTGAGAATGAAGAAATCAGGAAAACATTTAATGACAGTCAGGTTGGCAAATGTTAAAGTGATCAATGTTAAAGAAAACGATTATCACAGCTCTATAAAGCATGATGAATGACTGCGATCAAATTAGAAAATTGGAGTGTTTTGTGGTACATATCGTGTAACATTTTATTTCACAGTTTTCCAAACTGTGCTATTCCTGGCACAATGGGTATGTCAGAATACACACTCTTATGTTTTGGCACTTTCCAAATGTTTATGAATTCCGATAGCTAAAATGAACCTTGTGTACGCAAAGATAACCATGATTTAAAAGCATAAGAATCACATTTGCAAGCGACAGCCACTGCCCAACCACACTCTTGGTTTTCCACTCCACCTCAAAGTAAGCAAAGACGGTGAGCAGTGAAAACAGAGTTGCACATGAGTCACCTAAGTGTCCAAAGTGGTAACTCCAATTACTGACTCCATCATTATGTTTGCAGTATAACCATGGCACTGACTCAAGTCCTGCAGCAGCCTTTTAAAATCTGTAGCCTTCGTGACTAAACTGTGACTCATTAAAGGAGCTGATCCTGTCGAGTAACATATGGATTTTTTGAAGAGGGAGGGCTTCTTGTTTGCCAGCTATATATAATGAAATCTTTTCATGCGCATCTAGGGCTGCCAGGCTCGTGCACGTGTATCACATGTGACAAAAACAATCTCTGGAGTTTAGAATGTTATTAATGTTTTAAGAGCTCAAGCAAAAAATGTGGCTGTAAAAAAAAAAAGTTTGAATGTTTCCACACATTAGAAGCCGAGTTTCGATGTCTGCCTGCAGGACAAAGCCACAAAACATGGCTCCTATTTAAAACTATAGCGGGTCATCTATGGTGGGAGGCCGCACTGAGATATAAACCTTTTACAAGACAGATTTAGATGAAAAGGCGAAAATAGATTCAGTCAGCTAAAATGCTACAGTACTATAAGCTTAGCAGATGACAATTCCCATTAATTTTAAAATGACTTTTAATTTTAAAAAATTTAAAAAAGACAGTTTCAGCTCCAATAGGCTGGTCCAAGTTGAGCAGCAAACATAAATGTAGAACTTTCCAAACAGATATGTAATCCGCAAGTGCTGTGTTTTCATGACCATATGTATGCATTAGTATTAGTATTGTTTGTATTTTATGAAGTCAATTACACAATAACCCTCAGAACATTACTGACATTTACACTAAAAATCCCTTTTTTTTTTATTTTAAAAACATTTGTTCACTTGCACATATATACAGTTATATAATCAGCCATTTATATAGCAGGAACACAATGCATAAAATCCGTCAGATAGGGCACGAGCTTCAGTTAATAGTCACATCAAACATCAAAATGAGGTAACACTGTGATCTCTGTGACCATGACATGGATGATTTGTGTGTTTCAGAAACTGCTGATCTCCTGGAAGTTTATACACACAGAACTTTCTAGAGTTTAATCAGAATATAGGATCTGAAGTCTGAAACATGATTAGATGAACTTTTGAGATCAGCAGAGAATGACCAGACTGGTTTGAACGCAGATAATCAATCTTTATAACAGTGGTGAGCAGAAAAGCATCTCAAGCTTGAGGTGGATGAGCTACAACAGCACAAGAACGCAAATCTGAGGCTAACTTTGACACAGAGTCACCCAATCTGGACAGCTGAAGACTGGAAGAAGAACATTGTCTTTCCCTTAATACTCAACTGTCCACTTTCTACTGTATGTTTAATCAAAATAAATGTTTCCCCACAGAAAACAAAACTAAAACATAGTTTTGTTTTCTGTGGGGAAACATTTATTTTGTCACCGTCAGAGGTCAAGTTGTAACTTTCAGGATGGAGAGTGTTTTGTTTTCTCATTGACGGGATTATTTGATGGGAGTTGCTGAAAAAATTTATTCTGATTAATAACAGAAATTAATTTGTTTCATGGCTGTACCACAACATTAACCAAAGCTATGACTACGAAAAAAGAGTTTCTTTAATTATAAATAGCAATCTTTGGCAAATCGCTGTTGTGTAACAAGAATAAAACGCTTCATAATTGCTCTCATTAAAAATAATTCATTTTTATAAGTTTTGCAGAAACATATCACACCACACTGGGGGTCAGCTTAGCAAAATTCATACACTACAATCAAGTTATTCTTTTTATTTTTTTTATTATAGAAAACTACTAAAAGTAATAATTTTTTTCAAAACATATCTAAAATAAATAGTCACATTAAAGTGAGCTTCGCTCTATAAATCAGCGTAATGCCATTTGCCAGAAACAAAATCGTACACATGTATAGTCTAGGTTCACTGTAGTCTAATTGTCTTTCCTTGATCCCTGCGATATTCACACGTAATGACTGAATTCAGAGAAAATAAACATGCAAAGACAGTGGGAGATAATGATAGATGGTGTTTGTATAGTGGAGATAATATGATATATACAAGCCCAAGTAGTTTTTAGACTAAACTGATCTGGATCACTTCCCCAGAAGGTAGAATAGGGGTAGGGTGGTGGAGGGAGGACTTGGGCCTAAAGGAATGTAGGCTAATGAATTAAAAAACAAAACAAACAAAAAAAAACATTTAGTTGTTTTCACCCAAGTGCTTGTTCGTACATATGTAAAATTTGAAGGCACTAACATTCTGTGTATCAGATGTGTTCAGGTTATCACAACAGCTGGAAAAACACACATCTCACACTGAACGACAACAGACTCCTGACTCATTTTAGATCAGACTTGTGACGATAAAATTATTCATTTGTTTAAACTAATTGAATTAGTAGATTTCTATTCTGCTGGAAAAAAATGGGTAAAAAAGGTAGAAATCCCAATTGCACGGATTAATATGCTGACATAAAAATGAAATGAAACTGATTTGGTGTTTTTTACATTCAGGTCACTCAGCCAACAAAAGATTAAATTGGAACAAAGTTATGAGGTGTTAGATAAATGCAGCGGAGTCGCAAAGTAGCGCTACAATAAATCTCCTTTAAAGGCAAAGAAGTTCAAAGTCTTTAGAAGTATAAATAATGAAAAGAAGTACAAATACTCAAGAGGTGGGTAAGTGGACTTAACTTTCAAATGTGCTTAAAAACTCAGATGTTCTGATAGCACAAAATCTGCTACACTGCACTCGGGTACACGTCTATATCAGAGTTTTTCTCTTCCTTTGTTCTTTTATGTGTTGAGATACCAAATGACCTGCTTTCCTTAAAAATATGTAAGTTAAGTTGGGAATAATATGTTGGTAGGATGGTGGATGTGGTAGCCTAGTGTTTAAGCCGTTGATTACTGATTGGAAGGTCACTGCTAGGCCACTGAGAAAGGCCCTCAATTGCTCAGTTGTATAAATTGAAATAAATTGTAAGTCACTATGGATAAAGGTGTCTGTTGAATACCAGAAATGTAAAAGGTAAGTGTTATTATTATCCTTTGACATCATGATCTGTCATGTTCTATGTATCTTATACCATGTCAATTTAGAAATTTTTATTCATTAAAACGTTCCTAAAGACAAAATTATAAAAAAAAAAAAAAAAAAAAAAAAACACGCAGCTTGTCATGTTACAAAGAAACTATAACTGTAAAGTGCAGCATCCTCTCTCTGAAACATGTTCCTTCGGCCTGTTACAAAACTGACACTGGAGACTCCTTCCAAAAGTGCTAAATATCAATGTTCTTACGCAAGAATTATCAACAATTATAAAGATTTGTTTACATGTTATGACCTGTGCAGAGAGAGAAATAGAGAGAAAGAGAGACAGACAAAGAGAGACAGAGAAAGAGAGAGAAAATTTGATGAATCATCAACAATATTTACCTGAAGAAATTTTCCTTTGAAGACGGATTAGATGCATGGAAAAAAAGATGTGCGCTCTGTTTCAGCCCATGAGCAACTGTTTTTAATCCGTTTATGTGTGCTGTCAATCATACAAGTCCCTGTGTAAGTTGTCAGTTATTACAGGAACTATAACATATTATGTGTCATCTTTCTATTTCTTTTATATTGAACATGTGCATGTCTCTACTGTAAAGTGTGGGATAGAAACAAGCTCCTCAACAGACTAAAACTGCAAAATGACTCTATACATAACATATTGTTCTGCTAAAATATCTGCTATCATATTGAGACTGCAGAATTATCAATACTATTTGCATCTCGCTTGCACACTATACATTTTGCACACTTTTTATCTAGAATGAGCATCTACATTTAACTGTACATGAACATATTCTATCAGTGTAACCTCTGATATTCACACTCATATTCTATCAGTGTAGAAATTTGTTTGATATCATTTACTTTGATATTTGCATTGATTTTCTATGAATACAGTACATTCCCTCTAGTAGACTAGATAAACAGAAATACTTATAAAAAACTTTAAATCCTTTAAAAACTTTAAAGCTCTGAGTAGTCGGTACTGAAAACAAGCGTAAATTACTTTTTTTTTTGGCTTCTGGGAAAAAGATTTGAATCTAATAATGTAAAAATATAATTAATGAATAATAATGAACTTCGAAAAGTACATAAGGCAACAGAAGACACAATAATGCAAAATAAACATAAAGGCATGTTTTAAAGCTTGTACAGTTTATTAAACTGTTATGAGAACATAATGCATGAGACTTTGGCACCAATACATTGAATAATAAATAAATGCTCCTGTTTTATTTGTGAATGCTATGTAAATAAATAAACCATAACTTACTCTGTAATAAATATAGATAAACCTTTATACAGATGCATTGCATCAATGTTTATTGTAGTTGGTCGGCAGGGTCCAACAAAGCCTGGACAAAGTGTCTGTAACTGTTTTCTTTCTCATTAACGGTTTTATTAAAACGTTTCAGTTTGAAGAAAGTAAACACTAATGTGTCAGAATGGGGAGTGTTTCAATCAGTACATCCAGTGAACTTAAATAATAATTTTATATATAAAAAAACACTATTATAACATTTGTTGTGCCTCGGTTATATTGTATCATGCTGCAATGTAGATTAACTGCATGCACAAAATCCACCAGTATCCTGAAATGTACAGGTTTGAGAATAATCTAAAAATATCAGTGTTATATCCTGGAGTTTTTTTATTTTTGCATTGCCAGCTTAGAGTCTAATTAAATGGTTGGAAGATGTTCATGAGGTTTCGAAAAATGAAAAATCATTTCAGGTCGTCAAATCTGTTAAATACATACATTTCAATTTTGTTTTCAATTTTCAACATTGTAGTGGAATATTGATCTGCCAGAAATGGTGACATTAATTAGATGAAATTATCTTGTATTTCAAACCCGGAGATAGGAGCTCACGAGATTGCAGATTGCACAGAGGTATCTTGTCGTTCTAAAGCACTGTTTTTTTAAACAATTTTACTAGAGGAGAAACTGTGCCTTTAACACCAAATGTATATGAAGTGCTAGTGAATTTGCTAGCGAAGTCCTTTAAGTATGTAGGATATTTATTTAGTAATGAAATGACCTATTGTTCTGTCTACTTTAGCATTCAGGGTTTGTGGGAGTCTGTTGGAAAGGCACTAAGTGGATTAGAATAGTCTGTTATAGGATTTACAGAAATGGAATGGATTTGGAGAGGCTATCTCAGACTCAATCCTCCTGTCCCAGTCTTAACAGGACACCTGCTCCTCGACTGATTTTGCAGTCAAGCACAACTGTCCGATTTAATTGTACATGCGATTTGGAATTTTTCCTGTTTCCATAAAAGTGCCTGTATTTTATCCCGTATTTTATCAATGCAGCAGAATGATTTTTTTATTTCTCAAATCATGCCTTGGATAAGAAAGAAATCTTACAGCTTGTTATCCCATGTATGTGCAAAAGCAGCTTCAGGAAGCACTTTTAATTTCCAGAGAAAATGATATCACGTTTGTGTTGTGTTGTGTTATGACCTGCGCAAATCTGTGCAATTCCTCAGAAGACTGATTAGAAGAGACAGATACACAGGATTTTATGAAGCTCTCACAAACCTTAAAAGAGCAGTGCTGCTTGTAATATCTCTTTTTCAATATCTACTGTGCAGAAGTTCCAGCAGTATTTTAAGGTAGTGTAAGTTAATGTTAAAATGGTATACTGTATGTTGCTACTTAAAGGTCGAGCTGCTATTTTTACAGTAAATCTGACTACAGTATCTATCGCTACTCTAAGTTTATTACATATTTATTGTTATTTTTTCTTTACACACAATTTGTTTTTGCTGTTTTTTGCATCTTAGTCTTGTGAAGAGTGTGTAGTTTGGGGAACATGGTATTAAACGTATGCAAGTAAATGCAAGTATGTCTTCAGCTTATAGGGCAGAGTAGGACTTTTCAGACTGAGCAGATTCCGTGAGGATTGCATTGACGTGGCGGTTTAGTGGAAAAGAAAATGAATTGATTATTTAAAATGCTGATTTTTTTTGTTAGTCTTACAGTTTACTGGCTGTCTGTTTCATTCAACTTCAAAATCTTGTCCCAGAAAGGCAAAAAAACCCATCATATAACAGCTGGTAAAAATGTTTTTAAGACCAAAACTGTAAGGCTATTCTCTACATGATAGCCATTTAGCCTGGTCTCTTTCCTTCTTCTTCTTGTACTTCTTACAAACTTCTTCTTGCAACCTAGTATTTGATGTCATACACAAGCACACTTTAGCGCAGAAACGTCTTGGATGGTGTGGTACTGGCTGTGGTTGTCCAGAAAGGTGATCTCTTCGTATGCTGTGGGCCGGCAGCATGGGCTGTGCCGAGCTCTGTCCATGTTCTCTCGACCCTTCAGCTTTGCCAGTGCCAGGTCGTAGTTACGCCGACTGGACACACATTTACCACTGCAGTAGCGGAAAAGAATGACTTCGTCGCTGGTGTAGCCCAAGCCGAGTTGGCTTACTGTCATCTCCTTGTCTCTTAGTGAACATGGCTTGGTGCCCTTCTTAGCCCGCTTAGTTCTTTTGCCAAGTTTAGCATCCCTTTGAGCTTTTCTCTGCATCAGACTACGGATGACCTGCTTCAACTCGCCCTCTGTAAAACTCTGGAATATGTGCATGACTGGAGTCGGGACAGAAGAAGATGCAGTGAGGACATATATTTTACAAAAGTCCATACAGTTATTACATTTATGCAGCTAAAAGTGATTTTTTTAACTTGACATGGTCCTCAGTTTCGATGGTTTTTCGAAGTATCTTTTCTAATTAACACTAACTAATGAAACAAAAGTGAACCTACACCCATTGTTAACTAGCAGACAGAAAGAAAGTGCTAAATGGTCATGCTAAAGCTAACAAGATACTACAACTAATGCGCTTCATTCATGTTTCGCTGAAATTGGTAACACTTTACTGTATTAAGCATTTTCTTGAACTTAATGGCATGACATATCTAATGAGGAGAAAGAAGAAAATTCCAGTAGCATGTCAGAATATATACAGTATGTCTGATATACTGTATGTAAAACACAATATGGAATAAAAGAGGAGTTCAGAATTTTTTAGGCCCTTAGTCTGGACATGAATATTTTCATCAAAATACTGTATTGGAAAAGAGCTTGTGCTACAATAAACTAATCCTACATGTCTTTCACTAAGTCGGAGGATAAAACTGGAAAAATATCTAGCTAAATACTGAATTTATTGTAATATGGTTGCATTTTAGCTTGTCATAATCTCTGTCTTTGTTTGGTTTTGCGCTTGTCTGCATGCATTCATTTGTATTTGTTTCTGTTCATCTCTATTGTTTATTATCTCCTCTATTATTTATTTATTTATTTATTTATTTATATATTTGTTTATATCCATGATGTAATTATAGATCTGGTGATACCAGCTGTATTACGAAGTACTGTATTACGAAACAGATTTCTCAGAATCGTAACATACTTTCGTCACCTCACACATTCTGCTTAGTGTTCTGTTAAGCACGAGAGTTTAAGGACAGCTGGCCAAAGAGCATGCTGAGCCCTTGATGACCCGCTTAGCAAAAGTAATTCTCTGATCCTTCCTCTAATCAGACGACTAGCTAGTCTTCTGGATTCTCATGAATCATTGGAGTCTCTGCTGAAATTCTGCAAGTGTGTACATGTGTCTGTGTGTGTTTTTATCATTACGCTGAAATGGCTAGGTCATTTTAAGCAACTTGAACATTAAAATCAATTGATTAGGAAATCCATTAGAGCTTGATTCCAAAACCATTCATATGACAAGAAAAAAAATCTATTTATATTTCATATTCTGTATAAGAAGAATTCAAATGAAACAATGCTTTCTGTCTGACCTCATGACCTCCTGCTTTATTGCATTCCTGCATTGTTGTGTTATTATATCGACTGCACCAATATAATCAATGCTTTTTATAGAATAGGGAACAAAGCGTTTCATTCTGGTATAACTACTGAGCCTCTGAATAAATCAATTCAATGAAATATAAAGGCTTTTCATTAAGCCAGGAAAAATATTGCATACTTCTAGTATACTGGGAGAAAAAAGGCTGGAGCTTACATTCAGAGATGACCGAGCTGTCTTCATTTGCTGACCGGACCCTCCGAAATGTCGCCCTGGTCCCAGATGAGGAGTTGTTTGAAGACATTGAAGATGCAGATGATGCAGATGGTGCTGCTGGTGATACTACAGAAGATGAATGCTCAAAGTGGGGAAGAACATGTGCTTTGGAGGAAGGCAGGATTTTATAGAGGAAGACGGAGAGTGCAGCACCACAGAGCATCAAGACGATGGCAACACACTTCCATAACTTCATCTTAAAATGACTAAGAGCATTGGCACTCTGCAAGAAAAAAACAATTTGCGTCAATGCATCAAATAATATTTTTAAATAAACACGATTTGTAAAGAAAGCTCTGCAAATGATTCATAATATCCAACGCTGGTCATAATGCTGAACAACCCCGTCAATACATGTTTATTTCACAAGTTTATTAATGTGTACAATAGATTGTTTATGTGTAGGATAATATTTTGTCTGTTTAAAGAGCTGTAGAGCTTTTATTCATGAACATTTCACTGAACACAAGATGTTCAAGTTGACATTATTTATGCTCCTAATACTGTGTTCACACATACAGTGACTCAAGGTGACATAATGACCAAAGATCATTCATTTTCAGTGAGAGCTGGAGACATGAGTAATAGTGATCTTTGGCCACTAGATGTGGGCATGTCCAGCGATGTGACAAAGACAAGTAAAGTTGAACTATATGCAAATATGAAGTGACAACATGAAGGTGACTACTGATGGAAGTGAAGACAGTAGAGCACATGCTTCATGTTGTATATGATGCAGATATACATCTGCTGAATTTTATACAGGAGTCAGGTCTCCCTCAATGAAAGTTTCATTTTATTGGCAAATATTTGAGTTGCACCACACAATAATACAGGTTGTTACTATGGCAACCGGTAGTAGTAACACCTACTGGCGACTTTATTGTACAGCGACTGGAGATTCGCACTGATAAAATCACTATATGTGTAAACGTAGCATAAATTCCTGTATAAGTAATTGACAGTGACAAAGCATCTACTAACTATAAGAACTCAGTGATAAATAGAACATCTTTTATAATTGTAAATCCTGACCCCACAGAGAACTTTTGCTCAAACACGTTCTCTGAAACGAAGCTTCGAAAAAAAACATACAAATCGCTTCGTCATCTTAGACTTACACGCTTTCAGTGAAAAGCAGCGGTTTCTTGCTTACACCACATACCAAACAAATTTCATGTGCACGGGAGTATTTTCCCTGCTGTGAAAAGGGCTTCCTGTAGACAGTTTCATCCTTCAGCAATTTCATTCACAGATGTTATCACAAGTGGTTTTGACATCCGCAGATATTTCACCTCTTTTCTGAAAACTCTCCTCGTCATTTAATACTCACAGATGTGGAGTGTTTGAAGGGATGTGATGTCCCTCGATTGATGGGTCGTGTTCAGAGAACTTCCCTGAATATTCAATTCGATTCCTTCATGCACTTTTTTAATGTCCTACTGGTTTTGTTTTCGAGTTACAGTTCAAACTGGAAATCCAGCACAGGTTCTGGATAAGCTATTAGTGTTATACTGGTTAGAGGATCCTCTTTTGGGAGCTTGCCAACACACACATGAAAAGTATATTAGTGTGCTTCTTTCATTGATCTACCCACATTAGTGCGCTCTGCAGGGCCTTAAGGGAGTACCTAGGCTTAT